>NC_056744.1:216538001-216685501 GCF_019279795.1 Protopterus annectens | reverse complement strand
CATAGCTTTGCAGACTAGACTTGTTAAGCTTATGGGGTGGTAATTACCAGGGTCCGTAGAGGCACCGCCTTTGGAGTGGGACCACAGTTGCCGACGCCACCCTTGGGCACGTATCCTGTGGTAAGGCTGAGATTAAACAGCTGCCTTATGTGCGGTTTAATGCCTCATTTAGCTCATGTAGCACACAGCCGGGACACCATCCGTCCCATTGATGCTGTGTTTTAAGCTTTAGAGAGAGCAGCTTTCACCTGTGCATTTGAGATGTCTGGGAGGCTACACTCCACTGGGATAGTTATCTCCTTTAGGGGAGAGGGGGTGAAGTTTGCACTGAACCTGTCTGCCAGTATGTTGGCAATGTCTGTGGGTTCAGTGATTTTGTATCATTTTGGATTAATTCTGAGCATATCTGGGAGTTTCCACCCAGGTTCCTAACATAGCTGAAAAGGCCTTATGATTGTCCTTGAATCCATGGCAATTTTTCTCTCAAAATTGGCCTTAGTTGATTTTATGAGTGCTCGTATTTTTACTAATAATGATCAGGGGTGACTTCCTTTTATGGATTTTTGTTCTATCATGTAATAGCTTTCTCCTCTTATTGTAAAGTTTGTTAATGACTGGGGTCCACCAGACTGGACGTTTGCCCTTTGTGGAAAGAGTCTTGGTTTTATTTGGGATTGCCTGATCCATGCAGTCCTGGAGGTGTTCATAGAAGGCATTTGTAAGGGCTTCCACAAGCTTGGGTTGTGGTTTCCACTGGCTCAGGGGCCTTGAAGGATACCACACCAGTCTTGAGTAGTGTGAAGTTTGCTTTAGAGAAGTTCTTCACTGTGGTCTTTTGTTTGGGGTGGGGCGGGATGTGGATTTCCAGTGAGATTAGTTTATGATCAGATCTCACCAATGAGGGATATACTTCCGGTGAGCATTTTGTCCCCATGTTTGTGATAATGAGATCTAGTATATTTTCTCCACTCATGGGAACAGTGACTAGCTGTTCCATGGCATTTGAATTATGAACCGCTGGGCTAGAAAGTTAGGGCTTGAGTAATGTTCCCAGTCTATATTTGGGTAGTTGAAGTCACCCAATATGATGGTGTTTGGAGATACATTTATACCCTCCAGTGTCTTCAGGAAGGCTGTGTGGGGTTCCTGAGTTTGAAAAGGGTGGCCTGTAGCATGCTACAATTTGTAGAGCAGTTTGCCTATGGTTAGTTGCACCTAGATGGTTTCAAGCCGTGCGTTACCAACCTGGAGGTGTGGGTATCCTTTATGAATATGGATACACCCTCCATTTGTGGTGTGGTCCGGTTTTGGGGGCCGAACCATGATATGAGGTAAAACCTAATAGTGCCGGGTGCTCTCTCAGGAGCCTTGAACCAGGTTTCAGTTACAGCACAGACATCGATGTTCTCCATACTGAGAAGGGCCTCGAGTGTGTGCATTTTGAGATTTAGACTTCTGGCATTGAGCAGCATTACCCTCAGTTTCTTCCCATTTTTGTTTTCTAGGGTGGTAGGTTTAGAATTTGAGCCTTGCCTAAAAAAGGCACTATGGCGGTGGCAAGAGCCTTAGACAATATCCGGAATCCCAGGGGTGACAGGTGCAAGCCGCCTGCCGAAGCAGCATGGCTTGTCAAGCATGTCATCCCAGGCAGACAGACACTGGATCCCCTTTGAATGACACCAGACATTAAGCCAATTGTTAAAGCTGATCATCTTGTCTCTATATTGTGGCATCATTCTTGGTGAAGGAAGGATACTGCTCAGGGTCAGGGTCATACCTGCCTGGGCTACATAATCAGAGAGCTCCTCTATGTCTCTTTTCATGTAGTCCAGGGAGGTACATCTCAGGTCTTTCACACCAACATGGACAATGACTGTGTCATATTTGTACTTGCCATGGAGTGACCCGAGTGCTTGTGTTATGTGGCGGATTCTACCCCATAGGCAGCTTACTGTGACCCTCTCCTTGTTCAGCCTGGTGAGTGGGACGTCAGTGTGTCTGACTATGGAGTCACCTATGACAAGTATGTTTGGTGTTGTATTTGGCCTTAAGGGCTGTGACTGCTTTGCACACTGATTTTGTGGTTTATGTGTTGCTTGTGGGGTGTCTTGAGGTAGCAGTTGTTTGGGTGTCTGCTTTGGAGGCCTCTGCTGTTTAGGTAAATTTTTACTCAGAGCCTCCGAAAGTATGTCTTTGTGTGTTTATGTGTTTGATTCAGTGGTGTGGTAGCATTATGTGGGGCTGGTTTTGGGGTGTGTGTAGTTGCCTTCTCCTCCTGTCTGGTCTTCCCGGTCCTGGGTTGGGGGGGCTCAGCCTCCAGTTTGGCAAAATAGCTGCATCTCCAGTAATATCTGTGTTATGTGGGAGGAGAGGGTTGTCTGTGTACATGAGGCAGTTATAACATTGCCTCAAGATTCCCAGATTCACCAGCTGGACCGGAGAGGAGATTGACAACTGACCTTTGACATGCTAGAATAATATTGGGAATTCCTTAATAATTGAAAACAAGGGCCAGTGGGGAGTGAGGGTGTAGTGCTTTTAATTTTAGTGCTGACTTATATAATTGCTTTAGTGAGCAAGTGCCAGGTAACTTGAGTGCAATGTGTTACAAGTAACTAAATGCAAAAACGACAAACAGTAACTTTCTTTCAAGTGAAACAAGGAAATAAGTACAGTAAGCAATGCAGATATCACTAGTGATCCACAGAAGCACTGAGAAGCCGCGTATTAGGTGGAATTAGCGTTCCAGGGAAATAACAAGCAAACAAACAACAAGCATATAAACAAAGCTAGATTTAGCAGGCCTGGATCTAGTCTATGCTACAGCAAACAAGGTGTACCAATTTCAGTAAGATACAGTTCAAATATTCAGGCACTATAAACCTTTAACCAGAAATTCCTAGCTCAGAAGGGCAGAGTCCAGCCTCTTCTCCCACAAGAGTGCAGACCACGAACCTTCTTAATGTAAAATAACTGGCCTGAAGCCCAAGTTCTTAAACCAGAACTAATACACTTGGACACTGGGCTCTCAATCAGCAGTTCCCAACTTAGAAGGATGAAAGCTACCTGTCCTGCCACCACAGTGCTTGCCACAAACCTTCCTAATGTAAAACAACTGGTCTGAAGCCCAAGTGCTTAATCCAAAAGACTTACATTCGGTAGTCATGTCAGGCACATCCCCCTCTGTGTGTTGGCCTGTTCCTTGGTGTATGTTGTTAGAGGTAAATTCCCAATCCATCTGTGATGCTGTTTGCCAAGCAGCAGATCTAGGTCCTGCTCACAGTGAATAAAAAGACCCAATACCAACATGATGTTCCTAGATATTGGAGTGTGTTTCCATGCAATTGGCTATGGGAATGTTACCGCAGCTGTTCCACATGCAATCAGCTAGAAGAGGGCTACAATTCATGCAGAGGCCATCAGCTGATCATGAACATCACTTACAAAACACATGCTGCTGCCTAAGGAAAGCAGGTGTAAGTCTCCACATCCATCAGAGAGTGAGTAAGAGAGCAGTCAGAGGCACAGATAAGTCAGGGAGGGTGGGAAAGTAAAATTTAAGCATGTTTCTGTCACACACCTACCAGTACAGGATATCAAACCCCTGACTGACTATGTATTGCCATCACATGTCTATGCAGTTATTGAATGTGCCACATAGGTTAACTCTCCAAACATATATGTGATGGTGAGTGACATCTGCAACAGTGATATGGTAGCTATACAGTAGGTGTAATACACGTGCTTGTCTGCATGAATAGGTGTCAGCATCAACACAGCCACACTCTCTCAGGGACTCACACACATTGACACACTTGGCAGGGTCAGGAAATCAACTCCTCACTAGTTAGTTTGCCACAATACAGTACTGTGCAGGTATCACATGCACCACAGGGGTTATCTGGAGGTTATATGGGCAAAGGATATGTGGAGGTGTCTGACATCAGACAGTATGCTTCAGTATGCCAATGGAGGTTGTAGTGAGTGTGAATGTGGTCATAAGCATCATACACCACACACACAGACACAGGGTGCCAGTACTGACATGCATGGGTGCATTGCTTCACAGGTGTGTAGTGGTTGACTGTGTCAGATGGTTATACAAGGCTAAGTGATGGGTATACCTTGGCATCAGGCCACATGACAATTGTCTGCAGTGTGGCTCAGAGGTGTAGTGTCTGGATTGGCCCACACAGGTGGGTATTGTATTCACCATCCAGTCACATGGGTAACTATTGTGTGTGGCCATTGCTGTGCATTGCTTGCCATGTATGTGTTCTTTAGTCCATGACATGGACAGTGTCTGGGATGTGCACATGTCCCACATGCATGTACAGTGACATGTGGAACTGTACTTGGGGTGTCTGGCCCATGTTGTGCACACAGATTTTTATCAGATGTGCCAGTCCTGGCGTCATGTGGTGGGAACTGGTAATTGACAGCAGGCTGACCCTGCGCCTGCACTGATAGCATGATACAGGTATTCTCTGGTGTCAGTAGCATCTGTCCATACAAGGCATGTGTTTAAGGCATGGTATGTCCTTTGTGGGTCACATTTGATGGCACCACAGGTGTTGCAGGTGTCCAATGGGAAACATAGTGAAGGTGCACTGACTGCATGTATGCGCCTATTGGGCTGATGGACAGGGTGCCATGCCCTCAGTAGTCCACTGCAATCACACCATGGTTACTATCTATGGGCAATATGCAGGGTACTACCAACATAGAGGTTGTTGCCTAGGCAAGTGTGTTTGTGTGTGAGACATGGGTTGAGAGTGTTCTCTGGGTAATGTGAGGGTTGCAAACTTGTTTGCCAGGCCTTGATGTCACATGTAAGGGTATGGATTGGCACCCCAACCTCTCGGCTATTTCACATCTGTTATCCCTGTAAGGTGGACATTGTGACATATACTAGGGCCACTATATAAGAAATTTGCAAAACCTGCTCCACAATGAGTTCAGTTGTTACACATTCACAGCCACCTGCACCACACAGGATACGAATAACAAACACAGACACACACACACACACACACACACACACACACACACACACACACACACACACACACACACACACACACACACACCTGCCTAATCTGGGATTTGAACTCCTACCGAACTAGTTTAGTACACTACAGCACTACGCAGTTATAGGACATGCCACAGAGATTACTGGAGTACTTTTTCCCCAAAGGTGTATTTCACAGTGAATGACATCAGTAGGCTTGCCAATGTAGGGCATTTGAATTGTGGTGAGTGTAAATAGCCTAAAAAGCAGTACTCTCTACACAGACAAAGAAACACACACACAAACATTCACACTTGCCATGTGTGGGAATAGAACCCCTACCAGAGTACTAGATCACACTACAGCATTACGCTGTTATAGGATGTGGCACAGAGATTACTGGGCTGCACCTTTCCCAAAGGTGTATTTCTCAGTGAATGACATCAGCAGCCTTGCCAAAGTAGGGCATTTGAATTGTAATGAGCGTGACTAGCCTATAAAACATTGCTCCCTACACAGACAGAGAGACACACACACACACACAAACACACACACACACACACACACACACACACACACACACACACACACACACACACACACACACACACACACACACACAGTTTCCATGTCTGGGATTAGAACTCCTACCTAACTAGTTTATCACACTACAGCATTACACAGTTTTAGGACACACCACAGAGATTACTGGGCTACTCTATTCCCAAAGATGTATTTCAGAGTGAATGATATTAGCAGGCTTGTCATAGTAGGGCTATGGGGAGGGCAGTGTGTGTGCATGGGCCTTAACCCATTTATCTAGAGGTTGACACACCACATGCAAGCACATGCAGGGTTATATTACACAGGTACGCATATACAGCTGCTAGATGATGACTGCCTTGTACAGACATGCTGCACAGCTAACTAACACTTGCACCACATAGTCTGTAATGCTGACGGATACCATTCGCTAATTTCTACAGTGAATGACATTTACACATCCTGCGGTTGTAGCCATTTGGCTGTGTGCTGGGTGGGTCAGGCCTCATGATGGATGGCTCTTTGTCACAGTCACTCTCTTCCACACATCTATGTATGTCTACATTTGGCTTATTATAATGTGTTGTCCTTGGATATATGTCTGAATTCCTATCCAATGTGTGTGCAAAGCATGACTGGTGCATACTGAGGAGTGTATGCATTAACATCTGCAACTGTCAGATATGGATGGTCCACTGTTGTTTGCAGAGATGGGCTAAATTTCTCTAAGTGTGTGAGCATGCCCAGTATGCCCTTCTGTACTGAATGTGTTGTTCCAGTCCAGGTAGTTTGTACTCCAGTGCAGACCTTTGTGTTGTACACCTACAGGTCTGCAGGGTATTCTTAGATCATTTGGCAATATGGAGACAAACTGTGCAAGGGATAGTGTGAACTGTAGTAGTTGATTGCATCTGTGCTGCTTCTGCTACAGGGTACTGGTGTTAGCAGAGATATTCAGACATGTGTACTGTTATACACTGTGATGTTTTATGTCCTCAAGTACTGTCAGGTGGACATTCTTGCTCACAGTGATGTCCTGGGGTACAAGGGTGAATGCAGCTGTGTCCGGTATTGTAGGCAGATGCCTACATATTCATGGTTAGTTATGCCATTCTGGAGGGGGTTGCAGACACTTGCTGCTGGGTCTGTGTATCCAGTTCAGCACCTTGCTACAGTGCTGGCAGAGGATCCCATACTTGTACATCCATCAACATGACAGTATGGCCTTATCTTGCTGTAGCAATACCTTACAGCTGTACAGATTCAAACAGGTTACCGAGTGGCAGGGGGCATGAGTCAGGACAGTACCCCTATTGTGATATATGGGCAGGTTTGTAGCCACCCATTTATGTGTTTGCAGTCAGGGATAGTGTGGGCACACAGCTGTGTGCCGGACCTTGCACATTCCATGCTGCCCATGCACCCACCCACCTCTATTATTCTATCCTCTTCCATACATTATGCATATATTCTCTGATACTTTCCCTAAGGTTATCATCTCATCACAGCTGTGTTTTGGCATTGGTCCACAGTTCATGCAGTGAGACATAGTGGACATGTTACTGTGGTTGTCCACATGGCCTTGCATATGGCTTATGTGGAATGTGTTACATTGATATTTGAGGGTCCATGACTTAACATGCATTGGCAGTACGTGTGAGACACAGGCCTGTAGGCCATTTGGTGGTGATGCGGGCCAGCTGTGGCAGGCTGTTGCATTCTATCAGTTTTACAGTCCCAGACCGCCATACAGTATATTCCCCTGGGGTGACAGGGAAGGTGTGCTAGGTGTTCATGCCAGTATTTTGTATTATTATTGATTAGGTGGTGTGGATGCTGCAGGGGTTCATAGGTTCATAGGTAGGTACTGGGCTATTGGCCCTAGGGCCTATATAAGCCTAGCCAAGTGGTACCCTAGCTTTCGCCACCCAAGAAAATTATTTTCTTGTGCCACTGTCGGGCAGAGCCACAGAAGTAATCCCCGGGGTGAATTTCCTATCTCCCATCCAATCATCCAAAATTTTCTTGAAGAGTGCTAACGAGGAACTTTGTTTGATATAGATAGGTAGTTTGTTCCAGAGTATGGGAAGTCTCTGGGACAGGAATCTATCCCTCCAGCATGTTCTGTTTATTGTGGTGACAAGGTTTAGGTCCCTAGAGCGTGTAGCTCGTAGGGATTGGGATTTCTTTAAGTGGAGCATGTCTAAAAGCTCTGGGTTTGAGCTTTGTGTGTTAGGCAGAGATTGACTCTGAGTAGGCGATATGTGATGGAGTAAAGCTGCAGTTTTTTGAGACAGTTTACATAGGGCATCTGTTTGAGGCTGGTAATCCTCTTTGTGAGGTATTTCTGTGGCCATTCCAGTTGTTGTAGATGTCTTATGAAGTACATACCGAAAGGGGCATTGTACTCTATAATGGGTCTAATGAGTGACGAGTAGAGGGGAACAGTGACCTCTTTTTCCTGGATGAGAAACCTTTTGTAATGAGATGTGCCATATAGAAGGATTTCCTGACTACTGTGGTGATGAGATTATCAAAGGAGAGACTACTGTCCACCTGTGTCCCAAGGTCTCTTATCACACTTTTGGTGTTAAGTAAACTACCGCCTATGTGGTAGTTCATAGGTACAGAGTTTTTACCAAAAGGGATGACAATGCACTTTTTGGCATTGAGCTTGAGACCATGGCTTTGGCACCAGGCATCTGTCTCAGCGAGGCCCTTTTGTAGGATGTCCACACACATCTTTTGGAGTTTTGATTATGACTCCTAGTTTGCAGTCATCTGTGAACTTTCTTAGCCAAAGACCTTCTGTTATAGCCTGCACTTCACAGAAGTAGATACCAAACAGGAAAGGACCCAGGACTGAACCCTGTGGTACTCCACTTGTCACTGGTCTGAAGTTGGATTTGGAGTCTGCTACTTTCACAGTGTGGGTTCTGTCAGTGAACCAGTTGGCAACCCATCTTGTGACATAGGGATTTATGCCTAGTTTAGTGAGTTTATCTATAATTCCAGAGTGGAGGATGGTGTCAAAAGCCTTGGTGAGATCTAGATAGGTTGTGTGAACCACCTTACCCTCATCTACGGCTTTGGTGACTGCTTCAAAGAAGTCTATCAGGTTTAGGAGACATGATCTGCCTTTTACAAACCTGAACTGGGTGGGGTCCTGAGTTTGGAGATTACCAATGTCATTGTTTATAAGTTCCATGATGATACTAGCCTTCCAGACCAGGCTCATTAGGCTAATGGGGTGGTAGTTTCTGGGGTCTTTGGTGGCTCCCCCTTTGTGGAGTGGGATAACCATCACAGTGCACCATTCAGTGGGCACATAGCCTGAGGTGAAGCTATACAGGAACATGGTACTTAGGTGGGGTGCCAGTTCTTTCTGTAGTTCATGTAGAACACAGCCCAGAATGTTGTCAGGTCCCATGGATGCTGTGTTCTTGGCTTTGGATAGTGTGTTTTTTTTGCCTGTGCAGCCGTGATTACAGGAACTTTGCATTCTTTTGGTATAGAGATGGGCCCTTTAGGGGATGACAGGGGGGTAAAGTTAGCACTGAACCTATCTGCCAGGATGTTGGCAACATCAGTTGGTTCTGTATATTTAGTGCCACTGTGCTGTAACTCAGAGCAAGTCTGAGTGTTGCCATTGAGATTCTTGACATAACTATAGAATGCTTTGTGGTTGTCTTTAGAGTCAGTGGTGATTTTGTTTTCATAACTAGCTTTGGTGGATTTTATGAGGGATCTCAGCTTCTTACTGAGGCTGACCAGGGAGTTTCTCCAATCATGGGATTTTACTCTTTTTTGCAACAGTTTCTTTCTTCTGTTGTAGAGTTTGTTTATGGCAGGGGATAACCAGATTGGCTTCCTTTTTTGGAGGATAGCATCTTGGTTCTGTTAGGGATTGCATGATCCATGCACTCATGTAAGTGTTTATAAAGTGCATTTTGTAGGATTCAGCAGTCATACCTCTATTGTCTGTCAGCATGGGTATCGTGAAGTTTGCCACTTCTGTCTTAAGAAGTGTGAAGTTGGCTTTGGAGAATTTTTTTACTGTGGTTTTCCTAATGGGGGGTGGGGGAGGGATGTGGATGTCTAGGGTGATTAGCTTGTGGTCGGATCTGACCAACGAGGAATTGACATCTGGTGTGGAGCACTGGTTGCCCATGCTGGTAATAACCAGGTCTAGAATATTGCTGCCCCTGGTGGGGTTGTGGATATGAATTCCAGAAAATGTTGAGCACAAGAGTTGGTACATGAGTAGTTTTCTCAGTTAATGGCAGGGTAGTTGAAATCACCCATTACTAGGGTGCTAGGTTGTACCCTAATATTTTCCAGTGTATCAAGAAATGAGGAGTAGGAATCCTGGGGCATGGGGGGGATCTGTAACAAGCTACAATGTGAAGTACGGTCTTGCCCAGAGTTAGCTGCACTTGGATAATCTCGGATGCATTATGCTGAGCAACTAGCCGGGAGGTGTGGATATCCTTAATGAATATGGACACGCCTCCACCTTTAGTGTTTCGGTCCAGGTTAGGTGGCCGAAAGGTGTGGTATGAATTATAGCCTGATATTGCATGGGGTACTCTCTGGAGCCTTGAACCAAGTCTCTGTCAATGTTCTCCATTTTAAGGAGTGCCTCGAGTGAGTGCATTTTGAGGTCTAGACTTCTAGCATTGATTAGCAATACCCTCAGATTCTTCTTGCCTGTACCTGTTACGGTGGTGAATTTGTCATTTGAACCTTGCCTTAAAAAGGCACTATAGGGGTGGCTAGAGCCTTAGCCAGTATCTGGAATCCCAAGGGCGACAGGTGCAGGCCATCTCTGGCAAAGCATTGTGGCTTGTCGATCATGTCATCCCAGGCAGACAGATACTGGATCCCCTTAGAATGACACCTGAAGCTTAGCCAATTGTTGAAGTCAATCATTTTGTCCTTGTAATGTGGTATCATTCTGGGTGATGGCAGGATGCTACTCAGGGCTAGGGTCATACCTGCCTGGGCTACAAGATAGGACAGTTCCTCCATATCCCTTTTCATGTAGTCCAGGGAGGTATGTCTCAGGTCATTCACACCAACATAGACAATGACAGAGTCATATTTGTACTTGTTGCAGAGTGACCTGAGTGCATGCATTATGTGGTGGATCCTGGCACTTGACAGGCAGCTGACAGTAACCGTCTCCTTGTTTAGCCTGGTGAGTGGAAGATCAGTGTGCCTGACTATAGATTCACCTATGACTAGAGTGTTGGGTACGTTGTTATGCCTTATGGGCTGTGGTTGAGTGGCACACTGAGTTTGTGGGCTATGTGTCATTTGGGTTGTGTTAGGAGGGTGGAGGTTGCTTGTGTTTCTGCTTTAAAGGTCCCTGTTGCTTGGGCAGGTTTCTACTGAGAGCCTCTGTGAATGTAGGTGTGTGTTGTGTGTTTCTATGTGTGTGTTTTGGTGGTGTAGGTTTTGAGTGACTATATTTATTTTTATTTTTATTTATTTTACATTTGTTGACCAGGCTAGTCTAACTGGATATATGTCCATTTTCAGTAGAGGCCTGGGGAGAAAAGCTCCAAGCATAGGCAGTAAACCATAATACATTATATACAATGGTAATAAGAGTTATAATACATTATTCAGATTGTACATGAGAGAGGCTAGTATAGAGTCTTATACTAGGATTAAGCTAATAAAAATATTGAGAACAAGCAACATATGAGAGAAAAAAGAAGAAAAATATATATAAATATGGAGGAATCAGTATGAAGATTGGTAAAAATATTCTTTTTTTTATTCTACAATGAGGTTGGCTAACTTGTTATTACAGGTAATCAGCATAGAGCATAGAGCAGAGAAGTAAAGGGAGTGGAAGATGGGGCACTTAGTGTGGTGTGGTGCAAGTGTTTACCTTCTCCTCTTGACTGTCTAGTCCAGTCTTAGGTGAAGAGAGCTTTGCTTCCAGTTTGGCTATATAAGTGCATCTCTCACAGGTTGTAGTGTTGGGTGGTAGGAGGAGAGGGTTGTCTGTGTACATGAGGCAATTACTGCATTGCCCCAAGATGCCCAGATTCATCAGGTAGACAGGAGAAAACACCAGGAGCTGACTCTTAGACATGCCTGGATAGGTGCTTATTTGTTAAGTACTAGAAACTGTTTTCCTCTAGACAGTGAGGGAATTTGAGCGCTGTAGTAATTTGTAGCTCATTTAGTGCTTACAATAAGTTCTGAACAAGTGCTGAGCCCAAAGAAACAGACTTGAGTGCTCAATCAAAAAACAAAACTGGCTAGTTCTAAGAAACAAAATTAAGCTAGAAGGCTTCCCTCCAACACAGAAAGGCTTGGGGGCTTAGAAGCCCACAAATAGTCCTGGACACAGAAAATCTGTATCCAAACTAGACTACCCACAGGAAGGGCAGGAAACAAGCTTAGAATTGTTTTTTTCAAGTGGAAAGAGAAAAAGGAGGAGCAGAAACTAAGCTGATTGGCCTTCTTAAATGTTCTCCCTGTATTAGGTAGAATGAGGTAATGACACTAGACTGGGAGGAGGGTCTCAGATCAAATTTACAGTAGGGACGGGCAACTACAAAGCCACCAACTATAAGAACAGCATACCAATAGGGAGGGAGGGTAGAAAACAAACTGCAGAAATGTTTCTCACAGCAGAAAAGCAGCAGTGAGCCTTTAAATGAAAGTTTTAAACAGCTAAAGGAGCCTCTAGAGAAAGCTTTTAACTGCAAACAAGTTATCAGAATCAAACAACCCAACAGATGCTTAATAAAAGTGGATAATTTCCAGTTAATACCTCACGCACAGTGAAACTAGCTAAAAAAATATACAGTACACAAAGTGCTATAAATAACTTGAAAAAATAAGCAAAAAAACAGGATACTTAATGTTATATATTATAGATCCGAGTTTGCTCAGTGTCCTTCCTTCGATTCGCTCAGTGTGAAATGGCAGAAACACTCACAACTTAACTTCTTAGGTAACAAAAAGTTGAAACCTGAGACAACTTTTAAGAAAAAAAAAGCTCAAAAGAACCAATGAGGTGCTTAGTCTAAGCTGTAGACCAGGTGACCTCAGTCAGCCAATAACCTTAAACAATCCTCTCTCACTGAAATGCCTGATGGCTTTAGCTAAACCAAGATGTCCCTGAATATGTGCTCAGACACACAGCCTCCACAAACACTAGGCCCAAACACAAACCTGAATATGGACAATGCTACAAATATCCACACTACTTAGAAACAAACTGCAGAAATGTTTCTCACAGCAGAAAAGCAGCAGTGAGCCTTTAAATGAAAGTTTTAAACAGCTAAAGGAGCCTCTAGAGAAAGCTTTTAACTGCAAACAAGTTATCATAATCAAACAACCCAACAGATGCTTAATAAAAGTGGACAATTTCCAGTTAAAACCTCACACACAGTGAAACCAGCTAGAACAATATACAGTACACAAAGTGCTATAAATAACTTGAAAAGAGTGCTACCCACAGCTAGGGACACACCTGCATGGGATACCTGCGCTCCATGCTGCATTCTTTTGCTATTGCCATATACAGGTGGGGGTCATATTATACCCATTCCCAACAGCAGGGATACGACCAGAGAGCTGTCTGTGGGTGGTGTTTGGGTGAGCTGGGTACTTGTATGCTATGGACAATACTTGCATCTGATGTACAGATATGCATGGGGCATTCCAGTTATGCTGGCATGTGTAGGTACATCAGATGTTTCCTAATACATCAGTCCTACCACCTTTGTGATCTGCAAGTATTTGGGCAGATGACACTGGCATTCCCTACTACAGGGCCAGATAATGTGATGCATACCTGTATGTACAATTCCAAGGCTGTGTCCATTTCACAGTTACACATTATATACTGTATGTCTGGGGTACTTTCCCCTGAGTGCTGCTTGTATATCTAGCCCAACAGCCATGCCATGTCAATCTTTCAGATGGTGACACATATTGCCACCATACATTTACAATGGCTTACTGCTAGCATGTGTTATACTGGTGGGAATTGTCTTTGGCACCGCAGTTGTGAGAATTTGGCCCTGTCATCAGCAGTACTGGGCAATGGCCACCAATTAATACCTCAACATGCATACATACTGACCACTCTCACACAATATAAAACACACACCATCGTAACACAGACATACCTGCATATTGTACATATGCTACAATCTATCCTGTTACCTTGGCTACTTTTGGGCATCTGTGCTCCACTGATATTATACCTACACATACATGTTACTACATTTCTACATAAGATTTTAAGATTGGGGGGGCACACCTGACTGTTACAACGTGTGTACATTGCATTGGGGGGGCACGCCAGACTATTACTACATTTCTAAATAGGATTGGGGGGCACACCTGACTGTTACTACATTTCTAAGTAGGGTTGGGGGGCACACCTGACTATTTCTACATTTCTACACAGGATTGGGGGTGCACACCTGACTGTTTCTACATTTCTACATAGGACTGGGGGGACCACATCTGACACTTGTACACATTTGCTATGACTACTGGTATGTCAGGTACTCCATTTCAGTTTGTATTCTAACCTATCTTGCTGATTAGAGGCATATCAGTGTACTACAGGTCTTAGGTTTGATTGACCTACATATTAGTTTCTGAATTCCTACCCTTCAGAACTACCATCCCACTGCCTGACCTGATGTTGTCTGTCTGTGTAGGCCTGGGGGGGTTACCTATAGCCATCATTCAGAGGCCTTAGCACAGCCTTTGTTTGTGTTTGTCTACACCTGTCTTGCTGGTTGAGACTGTTGTTGGGTATGTGCACCTCCCTGACTGGCATGTGTGAGTCATATGAACACACATGTAGCTCAGCACATTTCCTGTAGTGGGTTTTGTCACCATGTGTAGTACTGGCTACTATGGTGACACCAGTATTTGTTGCAGATCTCATGGTGCCACTATAGGTGTCTAATATCTGCTGGCATCCCATTCAGCCACCAAATTCCCTTGCATGCTCACATCTATACCATAGATACAAGTAACAACACATACTACTCCTATCAGCATTTGGTAAGGAGAGTGACTTACCTTGAGGGTGTGCCAGTATTGAGGATGGTGCTGGGGGTTGCCTATATTGGATGCACATAGTACACTCTCTATACATGGTTGAGCACAAGTAGTGTCATGTTTGGCATCCCTTTTACTTTATGTGTGAGTCAGAGAAAGATGTCATTCCCTGGGTCCCTACTGTGTCAGGGTATGTGCTATGCATTGCCTCTTTGCCAAGGCCAGGGCATACTGGGCATGCCTCCATCTGCCTACTGGGGCAAGCTCAGGTTGTTCCTCCTCCAAGTCACTCTGTGCCTGTGCAAGCCTTGGCATTGGTGGGGGGGCTGTGTGGCTCTGCCCCATGCTGTTCCTGCTGCAGCTGTTTCCACAGGATCATATTGTGTAGCATGGCACATACGATAACAATTTGGGTACATGTAGCCAGTGAGTACTGCAAGGCTCCACTGGATGTGTCCAGGCACCAGAACCATGACTTGAGCATCCCAAACACATGCTCTATTATGATTCTGTTCTGTGCATGTGCCTCATTATGGAGTTCTTGTTTGGGTGTGTGTGCATTTATGATGGGTGTCATCAGCCATGGCTCCAGTGCATAACCAGCATCCCCCACTAGGTGTCTGTAAGGGATGTCCCCATTCGCAAATCTCTGGTACAGCTGCGTCAGATGCCAAATGTGGGAATCATGATAGCTTCCAGGGCAGCCAGCACACACATTCATTATAATGCCCTGGGCATCACACATGACCTGGCAGTTGATAGAGGGAAAGCCCTTGCAGTTGATGTAGACCCTACCCTGCTCACCGGGTGGTGCTTGGATACATATGTGCATGCAGTGTATAGCACCCACCACCGCAGGGTATTCTGCTATTTGGTGGAAGAGACGCATATTGCTGGCCAACACCTCATGGGTGTTGAGGAAATATACGTTCTCACCGGCATGTGCTGACATGGCATCCAGGAACTGGTTGAATACCCTGGATGCTGATGCCTGTGAGATACCCATGATATCCCCAGTTGGGCTTTGGGAGGTACTTGTGGCTAGTATTCCTAGGCCTACACATACCTTGGTATCCATTGGGATGGGTTACCCTCTGTTAGTTCTGTGCATCAGGCGTGGCTGGCACAGCTCAACAATTTGCAGTAGAAGGTTCCAGTCCACCCTATAGTGCTCCACTATCTCCATCTCTTGTAGCCCCTGGTAGGTTACCCTGGGTCTGTACACCCTTCTCCGTCTCCTCACTGTGGGTTGGTTGACAGCATTCTCATTCTCACCACCCTTAGCCTCTTCCACATGTTGATGTCTGATAGCTGCTGAAGCCCCTATCATTTTGTTATTTTTGTTTGTTAAAAGTTCCCCACTTGTATACACTGGTAGAGTAGAGTATGTGGGAAAAACCAGAGGGATAGGTGTTTTTATAGTTTATAGTAGTGTTCTGGGCTGGGCTGGTTTGCTGCCTGTGTAATTGGCTGATTCTGATACATTTCACCTGTCAGCTCTGCTAGTTCTCCTTGATTACCTTCCTACTACTGTTTTTCCTTCCCATTGCCTTTCTGTTTAAGCCCAGGGGCGTGCCGTGCAAACACAGTGCTCAAATGTGCACAGAGCTGCTATTTCCTGGTTTACTTTTTTTTCCCTTTAAAACACGGTGAGCAGTGCACACATCTGCTTAGGCAATGTAAAGAGTGCTAGGCAGACTCAGACACACCCCCTTGCTTAGCTCTGCTAAGCTAAGGCCAAACCCAGGCCACAGGGCTCCAGTCCACTTACAGTATGCCTGACACCCACCCCTACGATGTCAGCTAACTCCCAGGCTTGCACCAAGCCATTCCTGCTCTTACACTGGTGGGTGCTGCCTAGCATGCAGAGGAAATCTGGGATTCAGTATCATTCACCTCATTTGCATAGGATTGCCTGCTGATGCATAGTTATATATCCCACACTGAGCCTCCCCCCTTAGCAACCACTATTCACTGGCCATGTTGTCTTCTGCCTGCCATTGAGTATAATGGAAAAACAGTGATTTTGGTAAGAATGCTTATTTTAGTTTTTTTTTTCTTATTTTCTGCCTGATCCCGTTTGCGCGACGCTGCCCTACTCTTAAAAAGCCGAGATTGGCTAAAAAAAAATAAAAGTTGATTTTTTTTATTTTTGCAACTGTTTTCCATTCCAATGGCCTTATATTTGGTGATGGGCATGCTTTCTACTTAATATCCATCCTTTATTTGGAGCTGCCATGGCTCCATTTTGTAGTTTGCAGAAATGTACTCTGTTACTGGTGGAGTACATTTCTGCAGATTACACTAGTCCTGCATGGCCGGTTTCCAGCTTCCCGGGTCACAAATTTACCTCATTTGCATGGATTTCTCCTGTAAATGGGGTAATTTACATACAGGGGCTGAGTCCGTGCAGGACTAGTGCAGGAGCGCTTGTGCACGTCCCTACAGCTTATTCCTGGATTGCACGCCAGACATATTGCCTGCTGGAGCTACTGCACTAGTCCTGCACACTGTGCAGGGCTTGCTGAATCTGGGGGATTGTTTTGCACCCAATGTGGAATGTATTAATAGAATGATTTATTTCTTTCTTTTTTTCTGTGTAATATACTTTTAGACTGTTTTAGCCTAACAAAGCCATAAGACCAAGATGCTAATTTCAGTGTAAGAAACAAAAAAATTGTTTGTTTGTTTTATTCACTACAACTTTTTGCTTTGTGAAAGATAATTTTGCTTGCAATCTGTAAAAGCTAAACTTGGTGTTGTATAATTTTGCTTTATCTTCCCTCCATGACACATAACAAATTGCCATGGATGGCCTCCTTCTATGTGAGATATGTTCAGACATCAGTTGTTTAGAAAACAAACAATGGTAATTGCCAAGCTTAGCTTTATCTTCCTAAGTTCAGACTGAGATATTTAAGGAGTATGATATGCCTTTAGTTTCCCCACTGGTAGATTGCGAAATGTGTATTTCAGTATCAGATGATCGAGTATTAAGTAATCCAAGCTGCTGCTGCTGGACTCAAACTCCCCATTGTGCCCCACAAATGTTGGAGCTCCACCAGACACACACACACGCACACACACACACACACACACACACACACACACACACACACACACACACACACACACACACACACACACACACCTTTAATTTATTTTTACAGTTGCACAATAGAATATCATGAACACATCTCACAGCAATATCACCTAAACTGTGATAGCACACTGCTTACATTACAAAAAGAATACCTCTAGACAATGGTAATGTCAACAAAATGTGATCAGCGAATTAGAACCCAATCAAATGACACTCTGTCAGTGATAAAAAGACCAATTTTTTGTCCTAATAACCCTTATCTTTGAGTAGGTACTCATCATTACCGATCACAATTTCAAAAGAACGCCTGCTTTTATTAGGTAGTAAAACTTCACTAGCTATAGTATACTCAATTTAGATAACAGTAATTGCATTGTTTTAATTTTATGTGTAAACACAGTTATTACTAGTCTTCACAGGAAATAGCTGCTAATTTTGTTTAAAGGTATTTTGAAGAGAGGATTATGACATATGTTCTATGTCAATAAGAATACTATTTACTTATTCGGAGTAGGGGACACTACCCAGACCATTGCATACCACTGACTTATAGAAAGTAATGGAAAATAATTTAATTGATAAAATGAGAATGATATGAATTTCTACCAGTGGGAAAATCTGTAGATATAAAGGAGGAAATGTTTCCTAATTCTATATCAAATACTACAGCAGTACTAGAAATTGTTTAACTGTCTAGATTAGGGGAGGTCATCGTGCCTCTTTACTCATCCCTCATCAGGCCCATGATGGAGTACAATGCCCCTTTTGGGATGTACCTTACCAAACACCTGCAGCAACTGGAAAGACCCCAAAAGTACCTCACCAAGAGGATCAAAGGGCTCAAACAGATGCCATATGCTGCCCGGTTAAAGAAACTCCAGCTCTACTCAGTGGCATACCGCCTGCTCAGAGGTGACCTGTGCCTGACGTATAAGGCCATGTCCAACCCGGAATTAAGGGACATGCTGCACCTCAAAAAATCCAAATCCCATCGAGCTACACGCTCGAGAGACTTGAACCTCAGCACTGAAATAATTAGGACATGCTGGAGGGACAGATTCATAACCCAGAGGCTCCCTTCACTCTGGAATAAAATCCCAGTCCAGGTTAGGCAGAGTCCCTCATTGACTCTTTTCAAGAGGAATCTTGATGAGTGGATGGGAGATCGTAGGTTTACCCCGGGTATCACTTCTGTGTCACTGTTAGACAGAGGCACAGTATACTAACCTCGAAAAAGGGCATAGCAAAATTAATTTAAAATGGGTGGCGAAAGCCAAACATACTCTGGCTAGGCTTATAAATGCCCTAGGGCAGATAGCCTAGTATGAACCTATGAACCTATGAAAGTGATTAGCCTGTAAAAAATGAATTGTGAACTTTCTTGCTGGTGAAGCATATTTTCTTTGATTAACTCATATAGTGAGTCACACACTTCCTGAAGTGATACTGTGTATGCTAATATCGGAAACTCTCTGAAACTATTCATTCGCAGTTAATCTATGAAACATTAGTGTACATTCATAATTCAGCATAGATAAATCTATACAAGCCCACATTGCAGATATCTGACTTTTTGCTTCTTAAGTGAGATGATCGATTACAGGTTTTCTAACTCCAAACAGTGCAGAAAATTACCAAATAGTACTAGAGAGTAGAGAGACTATAAAATATGAAAGCTGCCATTTTTCTCTCAGTGAAATTAATATTTGCTTTTCATTTTCATTGATGCAATGGATCAAATGATACACTGTCATGTAGTATAGGGTACCAGACTAGTGAGATCTCCACCACGCACCCCAGGTTTCACAACCTGCAGTACTTGAAACAGAAAAGTATGGGCACTGCCATGCCTAAGCATATGTTTAGATATGGCACTATAAGTTTCATTTCTCCCAAATGCATACAGGTGGTCCCTTATTCGCTCTCTAAGGGACCTGTTAGTGAATAAGGGACCACCTCTCACTAATCTGACAGAACAAATGGAGATTAAATGGATTTTTCGTTTGGCAGCTCACAGAGGGGTAGGACTTAATGACTATGTCCCTCTCAAACCCATTTTGAAAGCGAGACCCCTCAGATGATGATTTTTGTCAGTTTGTATTTTATACTATTTGTATACTGCCTTCAGTTTGTATTGTTTCATTTATAATATGTTTTTATGATCTTTTAGCTTTTAATGTGTGTGTGTCATATCAGTCTGCTTTGCAGGAACAGGATAGTACTGTTGCTTTAAGGATATGGCAGTGAGCAGGAAGTGATGTAAGTGTGTGTGATGTAGAATCCTGTATTTAAATGTTTGGATATGTGTTTTTCAGTTGTAACGTCTGAGGAAGAGAACTTGTTTCTTGAAAGCGCTAACGGTTATTAAAAAGCTTTTAGTTCTACCTGTACTATGGTCTATTGATTCGCAAAGGACTAACCCTTGAATTTGTTGTACCGGGCCTACACTGAGTTTGGCTGCATTGGCTTATTTCTTTTGCCTTGGTTTGTTGGGACATATATATATATATATATATATATATATATATATATATACACGTAAATATATGATTCTATTTCTTTTAAACATGAACTTTGCTAAACAGAAAACATATTGAAAGAGTTCATCTATGATTACTTTCATCTTAAGTAAAAAAAAAACATCTAAATCTAGTGATCACAAATGTAAAGAAATGCATTACATCTTTAATCTCCGAAAAGTACTTAAATCTTTGCTGTTATATGGGATGTTTGTTCCCACATTCCCTAACATGGGATCTCTGCCCCCACACCTCATATATTAAATAAACTAACTCTATAGTCTCAAATCTACGGAGAAAGGGGAAAACTCAATAATTATATTACAGTAAACTTGCTGAAGTTTGAATATAATATGATTCAACCACTTTCATTACCGATTTAAGTTACCAAAAAAGTTGAATGGGATCGATGTGTTTGCTAACCAGACTAACGACAGCCACACACACACACACACACACACACACACACACACACACACACACACACACACACACACACACACACACACACACACACACACACATACTCACACACACACACTTTATTTGTATACGTTTATTCCCACAGTAGACCCAGAGGACCTAGGAAAAGAGTGGGATGAAAAACATTCCTCTGGTACATATCACACCTATCTTTTATCACCCTTCATTCAATTATAACCATCATTAGTATGTCATCAGAAGTTTATTATTATTACATGGCACATTAGAATGTCTACTAATATCAACTAGCCACATCATATTTATGCTACTTAGTAAAACTGAAGTATGCCTTGGCATATTCCACAATCAAAAAAAAAGCATGGACCCCAAACACCATAGCCCACTATAAACAAGTCCTCCGAAGTCAAATCAATTCTTGAATGAAAGAAAAAATATGTAAGCAACCTGTATCTGCCACAAAACAGACCACCCATCCTAAATCAAATCCCTAGAAAGGAAACACACCAATACTTCTCTGATTATATGAAACATAATCATGCTAACTGGGTTGTCATTCATCCCAAAACTAGTTCCATAAACTTACTGCAAAAGGTAGCACAGTCTGTAAGTTTCTATAATATTTTTTATGTGGAGGATGAGTATATGACTACTTTTCAGAGAAAGAAATGCAGTACATTTCCAGAACATATCTGCAATGAGTTGTAATGGCATTAAGACTAAACATCATTGACATTTCTCCGCAAAAGCTGCATTTCCTACATTGTAAATATGCTGCCTCCCACATATGTTCACGTCTATAATAAAACATAGAGCATGAATGTGAAACTATGTGCACACCTTTATATGCAAAATCAGAAACTAAATGCAGTTTATGGATAATTGTCTTGACAAATTTTCAAGACAAAAATAGTAGAATGTCTCCAACTTTTTCTGAGATATTGACCTACAGTGGTAGAGGTAGTTAGGAGGCCTACTAACTGTTAGGATGCCTATTTCTTGTGTCACTGACATGGCAGCAATCAACCAATCAGTCATTTAATCAATCAGTTGATCTATCCATCTGTCTTTCTGGATACATCATGACAGTATATTCTGCATGATATCATCTCAGCCTTATGGTCACTGGCACTGTGAATCAACAGTGCATAGTACAGAAAGGAACACAGTGTATCAACCATTATGCTCTGCTGTACATTAATGCCATTGTCACTGGAACAAGAGGCACAGAAAGCATAGGGAAGAGTACACTACATGGTACCTTGTGCACTTACGTGATCTATTATGGTCCGAGCTGTTTTGGCCTGCACCAGCCATCCTGCTAATTTATATTGTCTGTCTATTGTCCTATCCATGGAAATATGCTTTCATAAATCTCTTCCTTCTGTTCCACTGTGATTCCTTCACATTTTTTCTTTAGTGATTTGTATAGCCACAACTCCAGCCTTTCTCTTTTCGACTGAAAACAAATTTGCTTTTGTTAGCCTTGCCTCATATATCATTCCCTTCATTGCTTCACTGTTTTAGTTACTGTCTTTTGTATACTTTCCAGCATTACTTCCCTTTCCCATTAGGAATTCCAAAACTGCATGGAATATTTCAGTTGTGGCTTTAACTCATTACATCCAAGTGACGCCTCCAGGTGCATCTGCAGTTAACTCCTTGTTCATATTTGTATCAATAATTCCAAAAACATGCTATGCACAAGGTTTTACAATATTTCATCTTAAACCATACACAATGGCAAACACAACTGCATTAATATTTGACCTCTGCTAGTGCAGGCAAATAGATATTAACTGTTGCTTTTTATGATATTAATTTATATAGATATTAATTTATATAGATATAACCCAGCCACTGGAGATGCACAAGCCAGTGCATTTCTTTGTGCCAGTCCCAAGCCTGGATAAATGGGGAGGGTTGCGTCAGGAAAGGTATCAGGCATAAAACTTCGCGAAATTATTCATGTGGACAGCAGTAAATATTTACATACCAGATCGGTCGAGGCCCGGGTTAACAATGACCACCACCAGTACTGTTAGCCAACAGGGTGCTGGCGGAAATTGGGCTACTGTTGACTGAAGGAGGAGAAGAGGCAAAAGGCATGGCCAAAGGCAGGAAGAGAGGAGAAAGGCTAGGACTGTGGTAGTGAGGGTCAGAACTTTGAATGTTGGTAGTATGACTGGTATAGAGAAAGAGCTAGCCGATATGATGGACAGAAGAAAGGTTGCTATATTGTGTGTACAAGAGACCAGATGGAAGGGGAGTAAGGCTAGATGTGTCGGAGGTGGGTTCAAATTGTTTTATCATGGTGTGGATGGGAGGAGAAATGGCGTAGGAGTTATCCTGAAGGAACAGTGTGCTAAGAGTATTTTGGAAAAGAGTGTTGGATAGAGTGATGTTTATGAAGCTGGAAATTGATGGTGTAATGATGAACGTTGTTAGTGCATATGCTCCACAAGTTGGGTGTGCGATGGATGAGAAAGAAAAATTTTGGAGTGAGTTGGATGAAGTGGTGATGACTGTACCCAAGGGTGAGAGTGTGGTGATTGGAGCAGATTTCAATGGGTATGTTGGTAAAGGGAACAGAGGGGATGAGGAAGTGAAGGAAAGGTATGGTGTTAAACAAAGGAATGCAGAAGGTCAGATGGTAGTGGATTTTGTGAAAAGGATGGACATGGCGGTGGTGAATATGTATTTTAACAAGAGGGAGGAGCATAGGGTGATGTACAAAAGTGGAGGAAGATGCACACAGGTGGATTATATCTTATGTAGGAGGGGCAGTTTGAAGGAGATTGGAGACTGTAAAGTGGTGACCAGGGAAAGTGTCATTAGGCAGCATAGGATGGTGGTTTGTAGGATGACGTTGGTGATCAAGAAGAGGAGGAGGAGTGTGAGGGCAGCACCAAGGATCAAATGGTGGAAATTGAAAAAGGGTATTAGTGAGGTGGAGTTCAGGGATGAGTTAAGACAGGCACTGGGTGGCAGTGAAGAGTTACCAAATAGCTGGGTAACTACAGCAGAGTTAGTAAGGGAGACAGCTAGAAAGGGGCTTGGTATGACATCTGTACAGAGGAAGGGCGACTAGGAGACATGGTGGTGGAATGAGGAAGTACGGGAGAGTATACAGAGAAAGAAGTTGGCAAAGAAGAAGTGGGATTGTCAGAGAGATGAAGAAAGTAGACAGGAGTATAAGGAGATGAGGTGCATGGCAAAGAGAAAGGTGGCAAAAGCTAAGGATAAGGCATATGAAGAGTTGTATGAAAGGTTGGACACTAAGGAGGGAGAAAAGGACCTGTACCGATTGGCTAGACAGAGGGACCAAGCTAGGAAAGATGTGCAGCAGGTAAAGGTGATAAAGGATAATGAAGGAAACATACTCACAAACGAGGAGAGTGTGTTGAGGAGATGGAAAGAGTACTTTGAGAGGTTGATGAATGAAGAGAATGAGAGGGAGAGAAGGTTGGATGATGTGGGGATAGTGAATCATGAAGTGCAATGGATTAGCAAGGAGGAAGTAAGGATAGCTATGAAGATGATGAAGAATGGAAAGGCTGTTGATCCAGGTAACATACCTGTGGAAGCATGGAGGTGTTTAGGTGAAATGGCAGTGGACTTTTTAACCAGATTGCTTAATGAAATCTTGGAAAGTGAGAGGATGCCTGAGGAATGGAGAAAAAGTGTTTTGGTACTGATTTGTAAGAATAAGGGTGATGTGCAGAGCTGTAGTAACTACAGAGAGATTAAATTGATCAGTCACAGCATGAAGTTATGGGAAAGAGTAGTGGAAGCTAGGTTAAGAAGGGATGTGATGATTAGTGACCAGCAGTATGGTTTCATGCCAGGAAGGAGCACTACAGATGTGGTGTTTGCTCTGAGAGTGTTGATGGAGAAGTACAGACAAGGTCAGAAGGAGTTGCATTGTGTTTTTGTAGACTTAGAGAAAACATATGACAGGGTGCCTAGAGAGGAGTTGTGGTATTGTATGAGGAAGTCAGGAGTGTCAGAGAAGCATGTAAGAGTGGTACAAGATATTTGCAAGGGTAGTGTGACAGGGGTGTGATCTGCGGTGGGAGTGACAGATGCATTTAAAGTGGAGGTGGCATTACATCAAGGATCAGCTCTGAGCCCTTTCTTATTTGCAATGGTGATGGACAGGTTGACAGACGAGATCAGACAGGAATTCCCATGGACTATGATGTTTGCAGATGACATTGTGATCTATAGTGAGAGTAGGGAACAGGTGGAGGAGACCCTGGAGAGATGGGGGTATGCTCTAGAAAGAAGAGGAATGAAGGTCAGCAGGACTAAGACAGAATATATGTGAGTGAATGAGAGGGAGGTTAGAGGAATGGTGAGGATGCAAGGAGTAGAGGTGGTGAAGGTGGATGAGTTTAAATATTTGGGATCAATAGTTCAGAGTAATGGTGAGTGTGGAAGAGAGGTGAAGAAGAAAGTACAGGCAGGATGGAGTTGCTGGAGAAGAGTGTCAGGAGTGATTTGTGATAGACAAGTACCAGTAAGAGTGAAAGGGAAGGTCTACAAGAGGGTGGTGAGACCAGCTATGTTATATGGGTTGGAGACAGTGGCACTGACAAAAAGGCAGGAGTTAGAGCTGGATGTGGCAGAGACAAAGATGTTAAGATTTGCACTGGGTGTGACAAGGGTGGACAGGATCAGGAATATGTATATTAGAGGGTCATCCCAGGTTGGAAGGTTTGGAGACAAAGCCAGAGAGGCAAGATTACATTGGTTTGGACGTGCTGAGGAGGGATGCTGAGTATATTGGGAAAAAGATGGTAAGGATGAAGCTACCAGGTAACAGGAAAAGAGGAAGGCCTAAGATAAGGTTTATGGATTTGGTGAGAGAGGACATGCATGTGGTTGGTGTGACAGAGCAAGATGAAGAGGACAGGAAGAAATGGAAACAGATGATCCGCTGTGGTGACCCCTAACGGGAACAGCCAAAAGAAGATGATGAATTTATATAGATATAATTTTTACATTTTTCTAAATATCTCAGAAACCACGTAACACAGATAGAACTCGTTAGCCTCATATAAAAGCTCACAATTGCATGTATAGAATTTTGCTGACAGTATGTGTGTAACTTGAGTGGTTGCTGAGTTATTTTAAGTTGTTTACAAAATATTACAAATGTAATAGTTACTGTGCTTGCTGTGACTTATAAAATTCTTTTTAAGACCTAAGACCTAAAGAATACTACCACTATAAAATTGTTTGTGCTGAAGAGTTTGCCATTCATACTTCTTTCATAACACCTATGGTTCCAGTGATATGAACATTTCTTTAAAATCTAAGGGCATAATTTGATTCCACTAAAAACAAAATGGAGGAACACTGAATGGTAAGCTGAATGAGTCTGATAATAAGCTTATGAGGTGTAAAAAACTGCAGCTAGAGAACGCTTACCTGAAGGAATGTATAAGACTTAGTATCATACCTAAAGATCTGTGTGTGTGGCACTACCCAACTGGGCTAATAGAAAATTTGTCGCTTCATGTTGATTTGTTAAAACTATTTGACAAATTTGGACATGAACTGCTTGAATTACTGGTTAAAAATAACTAGACAGAGATAGACAGCTTAAGTAATGAACTGGAAACCCTGCACAGAGAAATTAGAGAAAATATTCAGTACGAACAGTATGAGTATGAACATCTTCATATATACAATAACATTGATCACCATATTGATACAATGAAAGTGGGGAAAGTTAGCAAACTTGAAAGAGACATTAATGATTATGCTAATGGGGTAACTTATCCTAGGCCCCCAACTTTCCAGGTCTGTAATAGATACAGAAGTTCAACAAACAATAATATGAATAAAAATGGTACTAGCAGGGGGGGGGGGGCTGGAAATGAGGAAATACAGCATGTATATGAAAAAATACTACCCAGAACTAAGGAGATCAGAAAGAATTAAAAATAGAGGTTATCCCTCAAACAATGGTTATTACCAACAAGCGGGGTTTCAAGGGGTAAGGCCCAAAACCAAACATTGGATGACTTGAAGCCTTCAATAATGAATATGGTGAGTGAAATGCTAGATTATACTCTTATATTATGTGAAGGTTTGCTTGTCTGAATATATGGAGCCTTCCTTGTGATATTATACTCTGACATATAGGTCATTTCTCCTGTTGAACTGTGTCTTTATTATAATTATACTGTTTCTTTTTTCATCTGATATGCTAGATTGTACTCTTATATTATGTAAATCTCATATGTCTGTATATATGGAGCTTTTCTCCCCGGGTCTCCACTGAAAATGGGTATATACCCAGTCGGACTTTCCCAGTCAACAAATGTAAAATAAAATAAAATAAATAAATAAAATTGATAATTTAAGTGTAATTAATTATGATAATGTGAATGAAATGATGCTGGAATTCTCAATGTTTTGTGGTAGAGAACACAGAAGAAGATTTCCAAGTGCATAATTTTTCAAATGTTTCCATTGATGTGAAAGCAGCAGACTTATTAGCAAAAGGAATGACATTTGTTCCTGCAATTAAATCAAACTTTACTAATGCAGTTTTAGATCTGAAATTATACTTAAGAAAGTTGAACTTGAAACTGTTATTTCAAAATAGGAGTTTTAAGAGTAGTAATGTCTATAGTATTAGTAGTATATACAACCCACCCCTGCATCCCTGATTATTGACCTATGAGAAAATATGCGAATTAGATTTGAAAAACTTGAATACATATAGGAGAAATGAAAACAACAATAATAACTTGAATGAACAGGAACAAAATATATTAAAATATCTGAGAGGCGTAAAAGTCCGTATTATGAAACAAGACAAAACGGGGAGGGCAGTAATTATGAACATACACAATTACAACAATAGGCTACAAAAAATGTTGGATACAGAAACATATCAAAAAGTATCATTGAATGAATTAAATGGGGCATACAGAAAAAATATATATGCAGTTAAATTATGTTTTTAGAAAGAAGGCTAGACACTGACTTATATAATTACTTGGATGTAACTTCACCATGAGTTCCAGTATTCTTTGGAACTCCAAAAATTCATAAATCTATAAGGGATCCACCTATGCGCCCTTTACTAGATGGAAATGAATCTATAACATCTGCCTGTGCTAAATATTTAGATTTTGAATTTAAGAGTATTCTGGAAAAAGAAAGACAAATATGTAAGGACTCTTGGTCTTTCTTACAATCTATGAATGAAATACAATATAGTGATCATGATATGTTAGTAACAATAGACGTATGTGACTTATATACAGTCATTCCCCAAGAGGTAGGAGTTGAATGGGTTAATGAAATGTTCTGTATAAATAGAATATCTCAAGATAAGATGAACCTTTTGATAGAACTTCTAGAAATGATTTTGAACAACAGTTTTGTTTTCTTTAATAATTATTAATATATACAGAAAAAAGGTATTGCCATGGGGTCATCATGTGGGGGAGCATATGTGAACCTAACAATGGCACATTGGGAAAGAAATTTTTCTATTTAATGCCAAGTTTAATGAACACATACAATCTTATTACAGATTTCAAGATGATATAAGCACTATTTGGAAAGGCACAGAAGAAATGCTTGAAGAATTTCTAGTATACATATATATATATATATATATATATATATATATATATATATATATATATATATATATAGGACAACGTCTTTCCCTAAGGTTTACAAGGAAGGTAAATTTTAATTATATGGAATATTTAGACATAAGATTATCAAAGGACAAGGTAGAAGAAAGGTATATAGCTAGCATATACAAGAAAGAAACTTATTCAGATAGTTTATTGCATTATACAAGCTCACATCCTGTGCGCCAGAAAAGATCCATCGTAAAAGGGCAGTTAGTTAGGGCTGCCCACATGATAACAAGAGCACAAGATTTTATGGATGAATGTGTCAGTTACGATCCATGTTTTGCACAAGGGCATACCCCACAAAATTGGTAGATGAATTGATTCATGAAGTAAAAATTAAAAGAGAAAAAGGTTATTTTAGACCAATTTTAAATAAGGGGAATAGACTAGACATTACATTTCATCAGGAGGCGGTAAAAACTACACTATGTTTGGAAGGCGAAAGCCAGTTAATGGAACTGCCATTTATAAAAAATGAGAATACGTTTTCAGAAGCACTAATTTTAACATACAGTGAAGATTTTAGGTTAATAAGGTGGGTATTTGAGAAAAATTGGCCCATTTTGAATGAAGATGGTTACATTAGGAATGTAATAGGTGATAGACCATCAATTGTCTACCAAAAAGGAAAAAACTTGAAAGATCTACTTAAGTATCATAATGAGAATCCTATCAACATGTTTCGAGGAATGAAGAGATGTGGAACATGTAGTTGGAGTCACAAAGTAGTGATAGGAGAAGAATTCATTATTAACAATAGGAAATATCAAATAAAAGGGAAATACTGTTGCACTTCGAAAGCAGTGATATACCTTGCAAAGTGTAACTCGTGCTCAGCCTTTTACATCGGCAAAACTGAGAGGAAATTCTCTCAGAGAATATATGAGCATGAGTATGCTATCAGGAAGCATAATGCAAATAATGCTTTAGCAAAACACATAATGGATAATGAAGGACATCAGTTTAGTTATACTATTATTGATAGTGTATCTATAGACGATAGAAAGGCTTGGGGAGTGTTTTTAGAGCTTAAGGAATTACAATGGCAAGTAAGGCTACAGGCAGATAGCTGGCCTGGTATAAATGAATGCAGTTCAATAGCTCCAATCCTTAAATTAAAAGCATTAAAAAGGGACAAAATAAAATAATAGACAATACTGGAATATCAAGTTTAGAAAAAGTTTATAATAATAGGAAGGTTAATCTTCTGCATTCTTTGTAGACCTGTCAACTACTTATGGTATATGGTTGATCATTCCCCTCTCCACATTCCCAAGCCTTGACAATTCACATCCTATCTTGAAAGCATAAAATCCATGAAAAGCATGAAACAGGCATCTCTCCTCTTCTCCTCTCTAATCTTCTCCTTCCCTCAGGGCTCCATCTCTAGGGCTCCATCTTAGGTCCTCTTCTGTTTTCCATTTTTATTAACGATCTACATCTAGCTACCTCATCTCCTCTAACACAATCATTCAATACACAACCTCTCATGACAACCTCTCTGCCTCCTCAACACAGCAACCACAACACAGCACTCCACACCTTCCCTTTCACACCCTTTCAACACCTGTCTCCAAACCTAACTCTTCAAACTAACCCAACCCTGCTCTTTCTGCCCACCTTTCATACTTTCCTACCATGGCCCATTGATTTCACAAACACATCAAACAATGGCACTCTTATCACAAACCAACAAACAAAAAAATTATTGACTATCAACTCAACCAACAACTTGATAACAACTAAACCCAATAAAAAAAATAACAAGAAAAAAATCAACCTTACTCTAGTCTCAGGCTAGAGACTGAGGCTAGATCTACTATACTAGGAACCCACTTAATATATCAACCCTTATATAATAATCTGTCTAAGTCCAACCTGTCTAAACTAACTGCATCCGCACTAAATATCGCCAGATTTGCCACTGATTTTGCCACTGCATCCCATACCAGAACTCACCATTGCTGAACTCTCATTAAAAAAAGGGTGGCTGGAATGGGGTGGCATACTATCCACTACTATCAAATCACTATTGCCCACTGCTACCCACACCACCCAAAACTCTACCACCTCAACCCCTCAATAAGCCCTCCCCCAACACAAAGCTGGAAGCGTTCCTCCTGTAAAAAAAACTAGAGCTAAACTCCTGGATAGCTCTAGAGCTAATAATAACTTAATTGGTATAATATGGAATCTACTACCACCAGAATCCCTACCACTTATTCTCACCTCCTATCTTCTATCCCACACTTTAAAAACCTCTTCTAAACTCTTCCTAACTGGCTTTGCTCTTGCCTGGGTAAACAACCTACCCTTCCTTTCCTCTTCCTTCCCCTCTCTCCTCCTCTCACTTGATTCTTTTCTTCCTAAAAGGTTTCTGGCTATAGCTCATTAGTTATATAAAACTTATATATTTGTTACTTATGACTATATTAATATATTTATAACTTTATAAAGTATCTATTATATCTATTATAGACTATTGACTACCACACACTGTAGCAGACACTTAGATAGATAATGAAGTTTATGAAAATGGTTTTACTGTATAACTTGTATATATATAGCTTGTTAATTATTAGATAGTGGAGTGCTTTTCTCCTCGCTCCACTGAAAATGGACATGTATCCAGTTGGACTAGCCCGGTTAACAAATGTAAAATAAATAAAAATAAAAATAAATAAAGTATGTTTTGTTAAATAGATTTGTAAGGCTTTTTTCTGAAGGTATTGTGGCTTTAAAATTCACATAAGATGAATGATTAAGAGTGTGGCATGTTAAATAAAATCCAATCAGAATGTAAGGTGCATTATTTAAATGGGGACAAGGTAATGTTCATTGTCTGAAGTTTAACACTGTTTTAAACGAAAGCACTTACCATTTTATTATTTTTGATAATAAAAGTACATGCTGATTTTAATGCAGCAGTAGTGCTGTTTTTTTCATCTGGGACAGCCCAAACTTTGCCATCTGGCTTGTATTTATTTCATAATCTGATTCTGTCAAAAGACTTAGGCTCCACCCATTGGAAGTTGCAGCGCAATCTTCCTGAGCTCCATTGGAGTGAATAAGTTAAAAATGTGTGATAGAAAGGCATTACAACTTTTTTGTATCTGGTGTTGACCCCTAGTTGTACATTCCAGCACTTATTTATTTATTTATTCACATTATTAACTGGCTAAGGGTACTGGGCCATGGACAATTGTTTGCAGTGAACTGAAGCAGAGGCAGTTATAGCCTTATACAGTGCAAAAATTAATGACATCACAATAGGCTGACTACATGACAACCATTATTATTATTATGACAAGCAAATAACAGATTATCAGTAATGTTACACTTTCCATTTTTACTAAAATTAAGTAAAGATTATTATTTACTAATTTATTTATATATGCACGGATGGTTAGCAGTTTCTACTGTCTTCTCACCTTGTGACTAATGTTATAGACCTTCTATAACAGTCTAGTCATTCAGTTTCTTTTCTGACTATATGTTATATAGGGGTAAAGCCCCGCCTATGAAACAGATTACTGAGTTTAAAATCACAATTTGGGTGCAAGAAGAACTAGGAATGGGAAAGTGGATGTCAATGGCCAATAACTGCTTGCTGATCCTTCAAGGAAGAGAGGGAGGGAGAGAGAGCTTTTGGTCACCCATTCACTACTATCATGCAAGCAGAGGCTTGCACAGCCCAAAAGATCCCAGAAATGTGGTCTTGCTAGCCCCAAGCCAATGATGGTAGCACTCAAGAGCATGCGTGTGGAAGCATGTACATGCAAGGGGAAAGCAGATGATGTCCTGTGGTGAAGCTGCCATGAGAAGGCTTAGAACTAATATATAAAAAGCACCCTCTTGGTAAGGATCATGTGCGAGCATCTATGACCACCATGGATCAGTGGCTTGAATAATAGCCTTTCTCTTCAGCACTTGACTGTACTGGACATGCTCAGTACAAGCAATTACATGAGCTTAAAACTAATAGAATGAGGCTTAAAACTAACAGAGTGAAGCTAAATAGCAGACAAAAATATGAATATAGAAAAAAAACACTTATTTTACCTGCAACTTCTAGTCTGCTTCCCTCAAGTACATGTTTGCCAAGGGTTATGATTCTCCAGGAGCAACACCATATCATTCAAATGACTAAAATGAAGCTACCACCATCTAGACCATGCCTCCAAATGTTTAGCTTCATCTTCTGACATAACCTTCTTCCACCCTCACATACTTTCATTGCACCTAGGTGTTATCAGTAGAGAGAATGATTCTGGTTTCCTTATCCAGTAAGAAGTCAAAGATAAACTAAAACAGTGAAACAATGAAGGGAACAATGTATGAAGCAAAGCTAAAGAAAGCAATTTTGTTTTCACTTAAAATTCTGGATTACCTCATACATGGCTTTCGCCCAAAACATAGCACTGCCACAGCCCTTATATCTTTCATCAACATAATCTCCCTAGCCAGAGACAATAACAAACTGGTCTCATGCATATTCCTTGACCTCTTAAAAGCATTCAGCACAGTCTTACACACCCAGTTGTTGGCCAAACTCTCAAACCTGAATCTTTCCACCTCAACTACTTCGTGGTTTGCTAGCTAACTTAGTGACCAACTGCAATCTGTTAAATGGTTTTCTGCACTTTCCTCTGCTCTTCCTGTTCAGATGGGAGTACCTGCTGGTTCAATTCTTGGGCCTTTTCTCTTTAGCATCTTTACTAATTAATTATATACCTCTTTTCCACAATCATCACTTCTCTAATATGCAGATGATCCAACATCATCACCATAGCCAATAATCTCTCAGACCTAAACTCCATTACCCAAATATCATTAATTTCCATTGAAAATTGGCTTTCTAAGAATCATTTAATACTAAATCCAAAAAAAAAATACTAATCTCCTACTTTTTCTCCCAAAAACCCACAACCACCTTAAAGCTATATTCACAATCCCATCCATTAATAATACATCTATCACAGTTGAATCACACACTAAGCATCTAGAGGTCATAATAGATGACCAACTCTAATTTTACTTCTAATAATTAGCTGTATCCAAAAAAAAAACACCAAAAGCTTGGACTCCTTTACAGAAATATTTTTTTTTTTGTCAAACAAAGCTAAAATATCCCCTTCTAACACTTACCTTCTTTCCAGCCTATTCTACAGATCTCAAATTCTCACCAAACTTCAGATCTCTCTCTTAACAAAACTCAAAACCACCTATAATAAAGTTGCTGGATTCGCTGCTGACCAACTCTATAACTCTCACCACTGTCTTTCTCTAAATAGCATAAACTGGCTAGAATTTCCCCATCAACTACTTATCTCATAGCTTCAGATCATACATTCATTCCATCCTGTATCTGGCCTCCTTCTCTCCTAACATCTCCTCACTAGTCTCTCTCTACACCCCTCCCAGGACTCTCTGATACACTCATCAAAATCTTTTACAAATCTACAAGCCTAAAAGCAAAATTGGACAAAACCTTTATAGCTACTTCCCTGCCCTCTCTTGGAACAAACTTCCCCTGGATATTATATCTGAGTGACGCCTCCAGGTGCATATGCAGTTAACTCCTACTGATACCTCTAGGTGTCAAATATTGCTTGGTCATATTTACATCAAGAATTCCAACACCATGCTATGTACAGGGTTCTAAAATATTTTATCTTAAAGCCTACACAATGGCAAACTCAGCTGCATTAATATTTGATCTTTGTCTAGTGCAGGTAAATGGATATTAACTGTTGTTTTTATGATATTAATTTATATATATATATATATATATATATATATATATATATATATATATATATATATATACATACACATTTTACATTTTTCTAAATATCTCAACAACCAAGTAACACAGACAGTACTCCTTAACCTCACATGAAAGCTCTCGGTTAGATGAATAAAATGCTGCTGCTGACAGTATGTGAGTAACTTAAATGGTTGCTGAGATATTGTAAGTTGTTTACAAAACATCACAAATGTAATTGTTACACTGTGTTTACTGTGACTTATAAAATTCTGTTTATGACCTAAATCTAAAGAATACTATACCACTATAAAAATAGTTTGTGCTGAATAGCTTGCCATTTATACTTCTTTCATTACACCTATGGTTCCAGAGATATGAGCATTTGTTTGAAATGTGAGGACATAATTTGATTCATTCAAAAGGCTTAAGCTCGGCCCATTGGAAGTTACAATGCAAATTTCCTAAGCTCCCTTGAAATGAATGAGTTAAGCACCCACAACAATTTAAAACTGCTACCAAAAACTACCTAAAAAGCACCTGAACCTGCCACTGTAAACATCCTCCTTAAACTGTCACCTATCACCTCTCCTTCTATTGCTAACCTACCTCCCCTCCCTCCTTTCTCACAACTTACTTAACAGCTGAGCTGTGAGATTTTACTTGTAAATAGCTTAGACTATTCTACCCAAACTTACTACTCAAATTTGTTTTAGAAACGACCTAATTCAACAAATAATTTCTGCCTCTAATGTTTGCATAGGTCACATAGGGCACAAATAAACACTAAGGATATACTACTTTCATGTCATTATAATTTGTTAACTATGCACTTAACTTTCTTAAAATTTGTATAAATTCTATGTGTTAACTCTAAAGCCTTTCTCCCTGGGCCTCTGCTGATAAAGGGCAATAGCTCAGTTGGACTAACCCGTTCAACAAATGTCAAATAAATAAATAAATACCTTAAACAGCATTGGCATTAGGAGTTATGGGAAGACCATTTATTACATTATTTTACCACTTTAAACCATTCCTGATGGGTGTAACTAACTGCTTTCATAGTCATCCAAGCAGTTTATTGTCGACTCACTGAAAGTAGTTTCAGAGATAGCGAAAAGTTCATAACTTCTCACAGAAACTACCTTCAGTGAACATAAGAAATTTTTTTTTTAGAGCAGGGTTACAAAACCATTTCCAAAGTCCAGCAGTGGAGAAAAAGACAAAGTCCATTGTTGGGGAAGTTAATTTTGTTGAACAGCATTTGCACATTTTACACTTGGTGAAACTAACTTCAACAATTAGACAGATTCCCCTGTCACAAGTCATGCGCCAGCTGTTGAACTGTTTTATCACCCTTTCCCTCACTCTTGGTATGGATTGCATGTCTGAGAGTGACACCATTTTTCATTTCTATTTGTTTGGTTTTTGGTTTGGTCTTTTTCATGGAGTGACACCATACTCACAATGTCCCTGTACATTGCAACTGCCTCTTTCATTTGCTTCATTGTTTTTACTGTGTTCCCTTCCATGAAGTCATTATCCTCCCCCTCATATGTAAATATGTGTGTAGCTCATCTTTCTTGAAACTAGTCTGTGTTAGGCCTATCCTGTCAGTTGTTAGTCTGAGAACAGTGCTCACTTTTCCAAGGCTTTTCTTGCCTCCAGTGTCTTCACCTAATACCTTTAGGAATTGAGTCAGCCATTACCAGTCCCAAACTCTGCTGTGATGTTTCTAAGCTAGGCCTATCTGCCACCTGTCCCCTTTTGTTATTTCAGCTTGCCTGCTGACCAGCCATGGTATTCCTGCTTCTCCTAACTACTTCTCCAATTTTCCCTTCTATTTCCTTTCTGGCTACTTCCTCCCTAGTCTCCATGTGGTACTCTTACTGACAGGCCTCCTCTGTACCTACCTCCTTTCTTTCTTTCAAAACCCGCAGCTGTGTTTGTCTGTATATTAGAATAATTGATTTTCAACAAATCTCCAGTCTTTTCTCATCATCATCTCTCTTAGGTTCATAGGCTCAAAGGAGATTACAAAACTAACGGCTCAAGAGCCCTTACAAGCCTAGGCAGTTTTACCCATTTTTGTATCCCTTGGGGAAAGATAACAGGGGTTAGCAAGCAGGGTTTTGATTATTTTTATAGACTGCCTCCATCCATGAGGGACATGGCACCACCCCAAGAGTGAAATTGAGATTTCCCATCCATTGGTCCAGATTGCGCTTGAAGATGGTCAAGGAAGGGCTCTGTTTCACGTGAAGAAGAAGCCTATGCAAGAGGAGGGGCAATGTCTGGGACATGTATCTGTCTCTCCAGCATGATCTATTCATGTCAGAGATTAGGTAACCCTTGAACAGTTAGTTTTGCGAATGTGCAACATTTCTATCAGAGATGGGTCACAGACTGCCATGTAGGCCAGGCACAGATCACCCCTAAGTGATTGTTAGAAAACTGAATACATTCATTGGTCCTTAATTGATATGTTGGTTATAGCCTATATTTTTTTTGTTGAGAAACCTCTGAGGATGCTCCAGCTACTGCAGGTACATGATTTCCCAAAGGGTGTCATTATACATTTTTCACATTTAGTTTGAGAACATGGCTCTGACACCAATGATTAGTCTGTATCAGATCTTTCTGTAGGATATCAACATCATTTGGTAAGTCAATGATTGGCCCCAACTAGTAGGTGTCAGCAAATTCTGTTAGGCAAAGGCTCTCTACATTTGCCTTGACATCTGAGAAGTATATCCCAAATAGGGGGGGGGGCAACACAGAGCCCTGTGGTACTTCAGTGGTGACTGGCCTTTTGCTAGATGTGAATTCCCCCACTCTAACAACATATGTCCTACCTGTGAGCTATCTGTTTATCCATCTGGTGATGTTGAGGTTTATGCCAAATTTTGTGAGTTTATCTGTGATACCCTAGTGGGGTATATTGTCAAATATTTTGGCCAGCTCAATGTAGATGGTAAGCCTCATCCATGACCATGGTGACCTTCTCAAAGAAGTCCACCAGAATGAGCAGGCAGGACCTTCCCTTGAGGAAGCCAAACTGTGTTTGGTCTAGAGTCTGGAAAAGTTCTATATCATTCTTAATCAGTCCCATGATTATCCTTTCCATAGCCTTGCATATGAGGCTAGTCAGACTTATGGACTGGTAGTTTCCTAGGTCAGTTGATGGTCCCCACATCTGCAGAGGGATGAATGTTGCTGTCCTTCACTGTACTGGGACAAAGCCTGTCTGGAGACTGTGGTTAAACAGAGATCTGAGTGGGTCTGCTAGGTCACATTTTAAGCTATTTAATAGGCACTCTTGGATTCCATCAAGACCCACTGATGCCATATTTCTAGCTTTAGAGAGCACAGTGATGACCTGTTCTTTTGTGAACAAAGGCAAAGGAATGTTAGGAGTATTTCATGAGGAGTGGCTGGAGGTGATGATGTGGTGAAATTTGATTTTAATTTATAAGCCAGCAGGTTTGCTATTTCTTCTGGCTGAGTATAGGTAGTGCAATCTACAGCTAGTGCATTTTTGTGTCTTTCCCTTAAGATTTCAGACCTAACTAAAAATACTTTGTGGTTATCCTTTGCTCAGGTGGCTATTTTAGTCTTTGAAGAATTGACTAGTTCCCTGATTTACTTGTTAATACTAATGATGGATTTTTTTTCTCTGTTGTGCACACTCCCACTTACTTCTAAACAGGAATTTCTTCCTTCTGTTGTATATTCTATTTGGCTTGAGGGTCCACCAGGGTGGCTTCTTTTTTTTCAGATTGAGCTGGGTTTAGTTCAGTCAGGTACTGCTGCTTCTATGCAGTTGAATAAGCGGTTATACCGGGAATTTGTGCATAGGCCTCCATGTTGTGTCGGGTTAGAGGGAGCTTTAAAATTACTTATGCTATCACTTAATAGAAGGTCATTTGCCTTAGAAAAAAATATTTAGGGTTTTAGGGTTTAATGGGGGTGTGACCATTATATTTATTTCATAAAGACTGATTTATGATCTGATCCTACTAATGAGAGCATTGCTCTGGGGATGTACAACACTCCTCCATGTTTGTGAGTACTATGTCAAGGATATTTGAACCCCTAGTGAGAGGGCAGACCACCTGTTCCAGAGCAATTGCATTAACAAAGTCCAAGAATCTCTGACATTGTATGTTAGTGGTCATATATGCAGTGGTGGCTGGTGACTTCAAATTAAAGGGGGGCTGCAGGAGACAGCTGAATGGGTGGGGCCAATGAGAAGGGGTGTGGCCAACTAGAAAGGTGTGGAGCTATGCTCAAGACCACAACAACTGGAACTTTAATTAAATACACTGCCCTGGGTGCCAAACAGTCATTATGAGAGTCCAATCAAGACAAAATGAAGTGTAGAAGAAAAAAAATATTTCAATGCATTGGCTACATGACAACTTAATATCTAGAGGGAAATACAAGTTGTGAGGCATGAAAAAATAAATTACTTTTTAAATACATTACTGGAATGCCAGTCAAAATCAAGTATAAAAAAACAAGCAGCACCCAACTCAAACCACTTCTCCTTGCACTGCAGTTCTAATTATAATTTATATTCAGCTTTATAAAATTGCCAAGTAACATGCTGAAAGTAGCAATCTCTCTGATATCCCCACTTGTAAAAATGTTTCTTATCCAAAAAAGACCTGCTGGCTGACAACTATCTACTTGTTTCATGGGGAAGACATGATCAAAGTAAAAAATTAATATGCAAACAAGAAACAAGCTCAAGATAAATTGCTTAAAGGATTACTGCACAAGTTATGGACCACACATGATAGACTGGCATTCTGTTTAGTTTTTCAGGTAAAGCCTGCAAAGATGACTGCAAGTCTCCAACAAATGTAATGAGCTTCTGAAAATACTGTAATCCTCTCATTTATTACAAATACCATCATATGCATTTCAGTACCTAAGGCTTATACGTTATCTAAGTAAAATGAAATAAGTTGAGCACTGGCTGTATCAGGCACACAAAACCATATAAATTTATTAAGATGAACACTTTTGTCCGGTGCACATCACCAGACTTCTTCAGACAAATGGATATATCACCATGACATTTTTATATTAGCAGCTGGTACAAACAGACCAATAAAAAAGCACATCCAATTCATCATTAACATCACAATCGGGGAGGACCTTGTAAAGTTTATTTAGAGACCAGGCAAACATGGTGGCAGATTTCACCAATGCTAGTTGCCCCCCTGGTTTAAATGAACTGGTATCTATCACCAGTACATTAAAGTTAAAGGTTTATGATAGATGAAATGTCAGCCAACATAGTTTCCTTTTACTATGTATTTTTTATCATGTACATTTTATATAGGTTTTATGAAAGTATATTTATGAACTGTGAACAAATCTGATAAATTTGTAAAAAGGTCAGTATTTTTTGTATTAGTTTTTTGATTTTAAGTTGTAGCATTGATCAAGTGTCTCTTTAATAATGAATTGGATGTGCTCGTTTATTGGTCTGTTTCTATCAGCTGTTAATATAAAAATGTCATGGTGATATATCCATTTGTCTGAAGAAGTCTGGTGATGTCCACCAGAAGAAAGCACTCATCTTAATAAATTTATATGGTTTTGTGTGCCTGATACATCCAGTGCTCAACTTATTTCATTTTACTTTGTTTTTTTGTGTACTTCGTGGTTATACATTATCTAGTTATGTACATATTCTCTGCATGGCAACAATGAAAAAGCTTTCAATGCTGGTAATTCTTTAACAGTATGCTTATTAACACTTACTTGCATCTTACAATCTCCGACATGCTTACTTGATGGTCATTAAAGCACTGCTACTTAAACACAGAGCAACAGGGCACTGCAATAGCATGCATTTTCTGAATAATAAGAACCATAAATCATCAATATAAAAATATGACAGAAAGCCAGAACATTCTGCAAAATCAAGGACAGATGAAAAGCCACGGCCGTATTTGTGGTCTACGTTGGATGGGGGAATACTCCGCACACTTACACTGCATAACTGCTCCTTGCCTTCCTTGGACACATCCAGAGCCACTACAATCGGGAGTGGGGTGCAACAAGTATGTCACAATTTGAAATGTCTCTGGCTGATGGTTCTGACTGTCATACCTCTCAACCTCAGAGCAAGAAATCTGGACAAAGCAATACACAGAAGTGGGACACAGGCCCAAAAATAAGGACAATTTTTAAATATTGCTCTTATAAACTTAGAAAGATAATAGAATAGTAGTAGGTCTTGCATTAGTATGAATTTTCTGAAAGGTATGAAATCTGAAACTTAAATGTCTGCCATTATTTTCTAACTTCAATCTTTAATGATTTGCCACTAATTTGCCAGAAAACCACAATTTTATGAAAAACAGACCAAAAATGTGATGCAAAAATATAAAATTGCCAAACAATACAGCTGGGAACCTGTGCAAGAAAGGACACCGTTTTAATATTACCACTGTTAACTTGAGCAGCTAACAAAATAAGAGCATCTACATGCATTTCTGAAATAAAAGTAATCTATAACTCTGATCATTACAGTTATATATAATTGTAAACCCTCTATGTTTTCTTCCAAAATTGCCATTTTGAAGAGGAATTATTAGGGGGAGAGCAACATTTTGAGCCAACATTGGGGACAGTTGAGAGGTTTGGATATTCCTAATTCTATAAAGCGATTTGCACGCACCTCTCAACATTTTAATGCAGGAAATCTGGACAAGGCCAAATATATTGGGGGAACATACAAACAGTAATAAAAATTGCTCTTGTATAAACTTAAGATAGTTGATAGAATAACTGGTCTTGCTTTAGCATGCATTTTTCTGAAGGTTATGACCTCTGAAACTCAATGCCTGTCATTTAATGACTTCATTCCTAAATGATTTGCCAGAAAATCACAAATTTTATGAAGAACAAACCAAAAATAAGAAGCAAATATCTATTCATTCTTCAAAAATCTGGACAGTTGAGAGGTATAGTTCAGCTGGGGCTGTCTGAGTTTGCTGCCCTTCCCCCCCTCACAAAATCATGGTCGAATGGAGCCTCCCCTCTGCAGACATCCCAATGTCCCATTCCTTGGTTATTTCGCCCCATTTACCATAAACACTGTAATGTGCATACTGCTTTACTTCTGTGATGATATGGATTTTATTTGAAAGTTTTATTTTGCATTTTACAGCACAAACCCTAATAGATATCTGCTAAACAAAGCATTGCCATCTCACAATGAAAATAGACTTAGCATTAAAACTTCTCTGCCCTTGAAACTCACATTCATTGAAACCCACATTCAAAGAAAATACATTTTGCCAGTGCCAGATAAAGATTAACTTTGGACTGTTTTCAAATCATAGGCCCCTTGAACATGAAACATACACATGCTCTTTGATACACCTTCCTGATTGTATTAAATTATATTCCTTGTACAATACAGTACAGTTGTTAGAGGGCATTTTAAATTTATTGTTTTGAACATTTTTCCAGCAAACAATGAAACAAAATGCATGCACCAATGACAAAACTGCCCAGTTCAGAACATTTCCATCATAAAAGTCTATTCAAATTTCTACAGTCCACCAGTATCAGTAAATATGCGCAATCTCTGAAGAAGCAAAAGTCATCTAAATAATTCCACATTAAAGAAATCTGTAACTAATGAAGAGGTTTCTGCTAGCAAACAACTTTATATTTCATTGTTTCATCTACAAATAAAGTGTCTGTTGCTCTTGAGGAATAAATTGCCTATGTTGCATTAAAAAATGATAAGCTAGCAAAATCGCAATAGCGAATGGATGGCAAACTGATAACAGGTTCACAGTTACTAGGTATCTTAGCTAAAAAGGACTGCAGTATCCATCCCCTTTACAACACAGAACAGTATCAGCAATGCATCTACCTACTGTGGGAGTAGAACCCACAGCCTTCTGCATCAAAAGCAAGTAAACTACCTGTTGCGCTATTAACAATGCAAGGAGATTTAGCATAAGCAGCACTAAACATTTGTTTCCCTGCAGCTCTCAGCTCCTTGTAAAATCTACTCGACACTCAGCTGTATCTCTGAACTTTGCAGCACAAGAAATCTGGAAAAAGCCGAAATTTATTGGGGGGGGGTACAAAAGCCCAAAAAACAGGGACACATTTTAAACATTGCTTGTATAATGTTGGAATGTTGCTAGAATAAAATGCTGTGTTACCACCATACATTTCACTGCCAAGTCTTGAAACCAGGGGACCCTATGCAAAACAATCAGAGCAACGTACCACTATGCCAAATCAGCTGTTTTGTGAAAGAGAGGAAGACTGAAACTTAAATGGCTACCATTTAGTGAATTCAATTCAAACCATAGCTGTCAACCTCTTAGCAAAAGACACCTGAACAAAGCCAGTAATGGGGGAATACAGCCCCCAAACATATTCAGTGAATTCATTTCTCACCATAGCTCTCAACCTCTTAGCAAAAAAACACATGGACGAAACCAGTAATTGGGGAATACAGCCCAACATATTCAGTGAATTCAGTTCTCACCATAGCTCTCAACCTTAGCATAAAATACCTGGACGAAGCCAATAATGGGGAATACAGTCCAAAAAATAGGGACGCATTTCAAATATCCATGTTATAAACTTAGAAAATTGCTAGAATAAAAGGTTTTGTGTTACCATGTACTTTCTGAAGAATATGAAGTTTGAAATTCAAATGCCTGTTATTTTTAAACATTTGTTAACCAGGAAATTAGTCTGACTTGGAACAAAAGCCAGTCTTCAGCAGAGCAGGGAGAAACACTCCAGACACATGTCTTTGTAAGGTGGGAGGACATGCAGACTCAACACAGAAGCCACCCCAGTCAAGAAAAAAAAAACAGAGAACATGTAATTGTCAGGCAACAATGCTACCAGTGCACACCTGCACTACTGACTTTGCAAGGAAAAATGAAGATACAGAAACCACAGATTTTATGAGGAACAGAGCAAATATGAGGCAAAAATCTACAATTTTTTTTACAAATGGTGGTGGGTAGGGAATTCAGGCCTTTACCACCAGCACTCAAGGTACAGGGTTCAAGCCTGAGTATTCTCTACCCACCACCATGTGTTCTCTCTAGCCACCAGTATATAGCAACTGGGGCATTAACACACACGCACACACACACACACACACACACACACACACACACACACACACACACACACACACACACAGTCTCTGTACCTAATGGCTGGTTTCCTCCTTGGCAGCAGCTGGTTTCCATTCTCCTGGCATGTGAGAGTAGGCTGGAGGCTCCAGCCATCAGGCAATGCAGTCTGGTGTTCTTCCATTCTGTGCAGTCTTCACTGCACAGACTCCTGGGCTACAGGGCAGAGATGCCTTTTTCCTCTCTCTGGACTGCCTAACACAGCAGTCTGGAGTTCTGTAAGTACCAGGAACTCCAAGCATGCATGCATGGAGTTCCAGGACTCGCAATTTGTTTTATCTTCTTTTCTTCCTTCTTTCTACAGGTGGGGGGGCTGCAGTCCTGCAGTCCTATAGCACGAGCCGCCCCTGCATATATGTTTTCCAGTTTATGGACAGGTAGTTAAAATTTCCCATGAGCAGTTTGTTGGGCTGAACAATAAGTGATTCTAATAACTTCAAGTATGTGGAGTGGTGTACATGGCTCATGGTTGGGGGCCTGCTGCTAACATTGATATAGTGGTCAACTGGACATGGACTAACTCAAGCAAGTCATCCTGCTTGACCAATCTAGAGGTGTGATTGTTCTTCATGTAAACGGAAAAACCTCCTTTCTTTTTTCCTTTTTAGAGGGAGGTCTGAATGTGTGATAGGTATTGCAGCCTTGCACTGCTTCCTGCAGCCTTGAACCATGTCTCTGTTACTGTACAGATGTCAGTATTCTCCAGGGTGAGGAGAGCATCCAGGGAGTGTAATGTTATGTTAAGATTCCTAGCACTGAGCAGTAGAACCTTCAGCTTTGCATTACAAGAATGTTGTTACATTGTTAGGTCTGTTGGTTTGGCACTGTCTAAAAAAAAGCATTATAGGAGTGGCTAATGCCTTGGCCAGTATGCAAAAGCCTAGGCTGACAGGTGCAGACCATCTCTGTAACAGCAGCATGGTCTGTTGTTCATGTTGTCCCAGGCTGCAAATACTGAATCACCTTGCAATGACAACAGTAGCTAAGCCAATTATTAAAGTCAATCATTTTCTGTTTGTATTGGTATCATGGTTAGTGGAGGTAGAATACTGCTCAATGTGAGGCACATACTTGCCTGTGACACATATTCAGAGAGGTCCATCATGTCTCTCTTCATAAAGTCCAAGGAGGTATGTCTCATGTCATTCACACCCACATGGGCTATAACTGACTCATACTGGCACTTGTGGTTCAGTGACCTGAGTGCCTGCAAGATCTGGCGAATCCTGATCTCTGACAGGAAACTGACTGTAACCTTCACTTTATCCAGCCTGGTGAGCAGGGTGTCCATGTGTCTGATGATGGAGTCTCCTATAACCAAGATGATTGAATGTGTGGTGTTTTGCCTTAGGGTGTTGCTTGTGGAGACACTGATGTGTCTTTTTATGTGTAGCGGTTGGTGTTGACTTGGTTTTGTTTGCATGTGGCTTCTGAGGACAACATATAGGAGGCCTCTGAAGGTTTGGTACGTTACTTGTCAGCACCTCCCATGTGTGGGTTTATGTGCCAAGACCCTAGTTAATGAGGGAAATGATGTGCATGTGTGCTGCTAACCTGTCATTTCATTTGTCAGTTTGTGAGAGATGTGTCTTGATTTTCATAGTGTAACTACATCTCTCACATACTATTTTTGTTTGTTTCAGGATTAAGTCATTGCCAGTATACATGAGACAATTGCTACATTATCTCAGGATGCTCATGTCCACCAGACTGGCCACAAAGATAGCTGGAAAGTGCCTATCCATGGTTTCAGGTGTTTACTGTGGGTTTAACCAGGGAGAAGAGTGGGTAGATTTAACTGGACTGGGATGACAACACATGGATGAAGAATGGGTGCTGTACTCCATGTGAACTGCAACTATCCAACAGGGCAATGCTGCTCTGTGCACAACTCAGATGCTCCCTGGGCAGCAGGGGGAACTTGGGATGGTTGCAGAGATAGTTATGGTAAGGGAAATTTTAACTTGGTAACATTTGCATCTATATAGAGCACTGCTAACCACATCTGTGCAGAAAACAGCCTAGCAAAAACATTGGGCTTATATAGAATCAGAAAAACAAGTTTTACAACAAGACCTACAGACCAATCAGGAAAACACACAATACGTTTTCAGCCAACAGCCTCCAACTCAAATAGGTTTGTTACAGCACACTTCTGCCACAAGAGTGCAGTGAGAAATCACTCTTAATATAAAAATGCTGTTTTTTAGAACTCAAGATCAGGAAAACCACACATCTAGATAATACTGTCCTGTAAAACTAGCAGACACAATGCAATTAAGTAATACAGCAGTAGTGGTAACAGTTCAGCTTTGAAACTCTACTAAAGTGGGAGAAATGTAACAAATAATACAGGACTCTTATGAAATACAGTAAAAATAATTAGCATAAGTGCAAAATAATACTTATTTATATTCTTTTAACAGTGGATGGCTTAGGATGCAGTAGATTTTTTGTAACTCTAAGGCGAAGTAGCCAAACCAAGAGCAGCTCTGAGGAATTGAGCACAAACCCACTGTAACACTGGACATATATAGAATCAGAAAAACAAGCGTTACAACACCAAGGCCTACAGACCAGTCAGAAAAACACACAATGAACTTTCAGCAAGCAGCCTCCAACTCAGGTTTGCTACAGCAAACTTTTGCTCTTCTCTTTCCTTCTCATCTCCTGACAGTTTTATGTCCCACTGTTACCCCATGCTCTCCTCAGGTTCATTGATTATATTATTCCTATTTTTATGAAGTCATTATTCATGTGATATTGTCCTTTGGCTCACTGTTTCCTCCTCTCTGACTCCTTTCTTCTCATTTTCACATGACTGGCTCCTTTTATTGCTGCCAAATTATTCTTTGCAACTCACATGTCCGTCTGCAAAGCACATCTTCTCTAATCATGCCAACGTTTCCTGAGTCATTTCCATATCCCATATCATTTGCACACATACATCATACCCTCTTACTGCATGAAATCTGGGTAAAGCCTAAAATGATGGGAGGAGAAAAGCCCAACAATATTGGGGCAGATTTTAAATACTGGTCTTATAAACTTAAAAAGTTGTTAGAATAACAGGATTTGCATCACAATTCACTTTCAGAAGGATAAGAAGCCTAAATCTGAAATGTATGCCATCATCTAGTGATTTCAGTCATCAGTGATTTGCCAGAATACCACTTATTTTATGAGGAATGGATCGAAAATATTAGGCACAAATCTGGACAGTCTGCACTAATCTGTACAGTTGAAAGGTATGTTTGCACCTTGCCCACCTCACTCACATCTTCATTCCCCTATTTTCAATCTGTGCTGATCATTTTATCCATTCTCTCCTAATTCTCAGTTTGGATCACTTTTCTTCTTCTTTTAAACGTGCCCTCATTCTTCCATCGTAGCCTAATTTTCTGCCCATCTTCTCTTTGTTGTCCTGGCCTTCATTTTGTTAATTCCGAGTTAAGCAATGAGGAATGCTGCCTTCTCTGCTACTCCTCCTGTATTCCTGTTGTCATAAAGTCCTTTTACAAAATCTCAGATAGGTGTCGTTTTTTTTTTTCATTAATTCACTTCAGCTATTATCTTTTTCTATTCATGTAGCCTTTTTGGGATAATAGATGCTTTGAAAGGGAAGTATCGGATGACCCCTTATTGCAAGTGTTATGCAATAGGCAAGACTTCAGCATAGGTGTGGCTTTGTGTTTGAGCGTAGGTCTGTTCCAAGGAGCTATCTCTTGTGCACATAGTTTTGTATTTAACAACACTACTACTGTATGGCCATTATCGCTGGCAGGAAATTATGGCTAAATGGGGTGGATAAGACGTTTGTAGCAAGAGTGAAGTCTGGCTAGTAACTGCATTTCCAAAGTAACAAAAATTAAGGTTCTTACATGTCAAATGCAACTAGTATAACTTTATGACATGTTTAGCATGTTGCAGTTTAAAGGCATGCTCTGTTTGGTAGGGTAAGTTATGAACAAGGCATATACTCATTCCAAACTTCTCAGTCAGCCTAAAAGTAGACTGCTGTGCTTAGCATGGTTATTAAAGAAGCGTAGAAAAAAGTGTATATTTGTGTTTCTTCTGATCCCTGAAGTGGCATTGTTTCCCCAGATGTCTTGAAGTACTGCAGAGAAAACAAGTAATCTCCATGGCATTCCCAAAGTCTCAAAACAACCCACTAAACAAGTATAGTGGGTTCAAAAACAAAACAGTGTAAAACTTCTCTGTGTGGAAGATTTTCAGTCCATGTATCTCTAGTTAATCACTGTATATTAATCAGATCAGACAACAGTAGTAGAAGTAGCGAACTTAAACTCGTCTTAAGTAAAAAAAAAAATAAAAAAATGTATAATTGTAAAGAATTACTAAGTATTCGAAAGTAATCCAAGCAAGGCAGGCAGTGTGTTTCCAGTCGAAAATTCTTTATTAAGTACACAGACAAGTGATCCAAATAAAACAAAAATAGAGTAATAGTTTCCTCACAAGCTTTCTAAATATATATATATATATATATATATATATATATATATATATATATATATATATATATATATATATATATATATATATATATATATATATACTGCAGAGAACTGCAATGAGAGCAGACTAGTTGTCCTTTCAACTTATAAAAAGAAATAGTCAAACTACACCCCTTCTAAAACAAGAGAGCAAAAGGGCACCTTAATGTAATGTTTGTATCCTTCAACAGATGATGCTGCAAAGCATGTGTGTGTGTGTGTGTGTGTGTGTGTGTGTGTGTGTGTGTGTGTGTGTGTGTGTGTGTGTGTGTGTGTGTGTGTGTGTGCTTGTGTGTGTGTGTGTGTGTGTGTGGAGGTGGAAATGCACATATAAGCTTTGGCCACAAAAAAGATTTTGCCATTTTATGTCTACTTGGACAAATTGCACTTTAGTAATACTTGTAGCTCATTGCGGATTCAGGGTATGAAAACTGGCCAGCACTGGTTTATATAAAGTTATATGTTTAATGGCCATCATCTCTAACTTTTATGTATTCCAAGGTAAGCTATGATAAGTTTATGTTCACAAAGACTTTAGTATGGTTGTGCAGTATCCACATGCTTTGAAGTGTATGCTTGTGTCTGTTTGTGTGTGCATGTGTATTCTATATAAAGGTCAAACAGTAGCTTTCATATAACAATAATCATCCATGTAATTTTTATATAGAAATAATGTTTTGGAATAGCCAATGTGATATAAAATACAAAGAGTGAGAAGAAAATCATGCCACATGTGGCTTTTTCATACCTAGATTCTCTGGGGAGGTTTTGTTTGCCAGCAGAAATGTCCTGTTGAATAAAGCATTTGAAAACAGTTAATAAAAAAGAAAAGGAGACACAATCAAAGAAACTGTAAATCTTTGCAGACAGATGCCTGTCACACAAGGGAAAAAAAGGCTTTTTGTCACTAACTAGCTTTTTTCTTTACTTTAAGGACTGAATGATCTGGAATGTTTGGAAGTAAAAAGCAGATTCTTTCCCCTCAGCAGGGTGCCTGTTGTGAGAGTGGACAGCAATCCTGTTTGAAGGCCTAGAGTCCTGACGTCTAGGCTGGAGGATTTAAGACCAGAGAATGTTGTAAGGGAAAGGAAAGGAAGAGAGGGGGAGAAAATAGGTTTAAAAATGCAAATTCCTCAAGTTTCTTTACGTGGACAGGTCAGGATCAGTTTTGTTTAGATGCAACAGTGGGCTTGTGTGTGTCTCTTTCAGAGAAGTGAAAAGCTGCATAGTCCCAATGGAGGGAGCAAACTTTGGGAGGTCACTGTGGTCAGGGTAGGATAAATGTGCAGTATTGTTTGTATTAAGGAGATGTGCACAGCAGGGAGCTCCCATGGTTCCAGCATGTTCCATTCAGCCACTGTTTATTCAGTACTCTGATGTATGAAAACTGACTTAAGGAAAACACACACATATCTACACACATGCACATGCACATACATATAGTTCTTCTTGCTTGTACACATTTTCAGGCACACATAATACATATCCTTATTGCACATGCAGTACATATATTAACAATTACAAACACACATACCTTTTGTGCACATAAGTGAGTACTCCATACATTATCAGTTTCTATCCTTATACACATCTACATCAACACAAAGTATTATAATGACAGATGCAAGCACATGCACACTTTAAACAAAATCATAGTCTCCCCCAAAACATACATTTATACTTGTGCAAGTTTGCAGAGCACAGACAAAATCTCTGTCATATTTTCTTGTGAATAGTGCATATAAGAACATAGTCAATGTATTAAAATAGAGCTTAGAACAAACCACCGTTGACCCCCTTATAACACAAATTATCATCTCTATATATAAGCTCTTTTGGCATGCATACACACTTGTACATGTACATGCATATAAACATGCATATACACAGTAAAAATATGACAGAACTCATGGGCGACATAACAACAAATCATTGTACCCTTGAAAACCAGAGCTAGTTATTCAAAAATATACAATGTATTCATGTTTTCTGTCATACTGCATGCATACTACAATTGTTTATTTGGACTTTTTAACTGGGTTGTAACCACAGGCACTTAAAACACTTCTACACCAAGTTAATAGAAACGTGTATTATTGACTTAAGTATTCACATCCTAATATCCCCTTGATTAAGTGTCTAAAGTCTGCACATTAAAAAGCAGAAGTGAGTTTGTTTATCTAGCCAATAAACTATTCCCAGGTTTACCACAGAAAATAAAATACCTCAGAATTCTTGTTCAGTATGCTAACGAATGCAGTGTTGTAGATAATTTTCAAAACAGGGTAAGCTTATAAAATTTCAGTGACTGGATATTAAAAATTGGCTGCTTAATTCAATAAACTGTCCATCTGTGAAACAAAAGCATGTTTACTTTTTGCTGTTATGCATTTAAATTCTTATACCTCATATCACTACTGCAAAGTCATTATTTTATAGAACTGTTCCTGCCCTCTAACACCTTAGATTAGCTGGGTATCTGTCAAACATAAATATATATATATATATATATATATATATATATATATATATATATATATATAGAGCTATATATATATGAGAATAGATATAGCTATATCTATATCTATCTATCGGAATATATATATATATATATATATATATATATATATAGAGAGAGAGAGAGAGAGAGAGATATGAGAAGTGCTATTTACAAAGGAAACAATCTTTAGAGCTCTTTAGACATCCATGGAGTAAACACCCTTTTAATATAAAATAATTAAACAGCTTACTTTTATTTAAGAGAGTACTCACATCTTATTCTCACTGAGTAAATAAACTGCAGATGTAAGTGAGCTTCCTCAAAAATTGATGGAAAATGAAAATCCTTAATCTTCACATCTTTTGTCACTTGCTTTGTCACTTGGAGCCTTTAGAGCCATAACTATAATGCTACTGTGATAAAAATCGTTTTTTTTAATTCCTTGCTTTATCACTTTTGCTTGTTCAGATCTTTGCTTACTAGTAAATACTCCATTATGCATATCATCAAATCATGTACTAATATATTTTGCATCTTGTCCTCTTCCAGGCTTGAAATGCTTGTCACTATTAATGTAATGTTATTTATGTCATTTATGTCTGAAGCTTTTCCGTCTGGCTACCCTTTTAAATGGGAGTCTGTCCCTCTGAGCATCTCCATAAACAAAAATATAAAATAAAAAAAAAATGCAAAAACACATATATACATAAATAAAAGTACTGGAAAATATTACAAAATGAAATAATCTGCTGTCAAAAGTAGAGCTGTGGTAAAGGGTTTGATTCCCACTGGCTTCTTTGCCAACTGTGACATTCGGTAAGTCACTTATCCAGACAGCTGTTGGGTCTTTCGGCTTTTCCCGGTTAGGGGTCGCCACAGCGGAACTCCAGTCCGCTAATGATTGGCAGTAGATTTTTAAGTGCCAAGTTGCCAGCCCTGATGCACAACCTTCAACGAAGGTACGCCCATTCACGCATGTCTCCACACAGAAGATCCTCTTGCTGAGAATCAAACAGGACAAAGTCTTACTCTGAGACGACAGCGCTACTAGAAATGTATAAGTTGGGCTGAGTTCTAATGGTCTCCTGGACTACATGATTAGTAACTGCCAATGACTACACACCATTAAATGTAAACAAATCCAAATAACATGTCATCCATTACTGTAACATAAGCTGTTCTGATATGGAAGGTAGCATCCTTCACTTTATATGGTTGCTTATTTTTCAGGTTATGTATAGCAAAAACAAATGGTGCTTTACGCATCTGCTGCTAAGAAAGGAAGTATATTAAGGAAATTAAACACCCAGGCTGCAAGTGTGCATAAAACTATATCTAGTATCGTATTTGTTACTTATCTTCAGTTATATACTGATAAATGCTAATCCATAACACCAAAAAACTTTGCACAGTTAAAGTTATTATGAATATGACTAACTTCTAAATACAACATAAATTATTAATTTTGGGAAAATTGTAGTAAAGTAGTGATTATTAATGTATGGTTACAAGACAGCCAGTGAGTTCACTTTTATTCAGGAGTAACACATGCATGCAGGCACACACACACACACACACACACACACACACACACACACACACACACACGCACACACTCACACACATATAATAGAATGAAAGCTTAATTGTATCTATCCTGAGCCTCAGTGTTTTTATTTATTTCACAGTTGGATTGTTATTTCACTGCAGTTTACTGAAGTTTATTGTGTTACTCATATATATATATATATATATATATATATATATATATATATATGCTATGTAAAGTCTTGATATCCTGTACAAGGACTGGGTACATGGCCCACGGGTCTGAGTAAAGGTTTCAGTTTTAAATATGATTACCAAACAGTCTGGGTTTAGTTTCATTAAATGTCATACTGGCAACATGTAGATATGGCATGACCACAGACTACAGTCAGTCTGCCACTTAATAATCTTGGTCCATGAGACAAATATAGTACCGAGTTCATATTTTGTAACCTGCTCTAGGGCTTCTTGGCTTCCCAGTCTGTCCATTTCCTTATCTAGTGGATGTGATAGATTTTGCATAACTAACAGTCTTTATTTTGCTCATTTCCCAATAAGAATTGCACCTTATGTCTCTTCCATGATATTCTAAATTCTTTTATAGTTTCATGCCATTTTATGAGTCATATTCTGTTTCACAAACAAGCTGGCTAGGAATGTTTATAGACAACGTTCCCATTTCTTTTATCTGCTAAAAAATTAAAGCATGTTTCTTTTCTGTTACAGCATTTTATGCCTTTCCTTTTGTATACCCTCCTAGTTAAAGTCTTTTTATGAATTTTTTTTTTTTGTAAAAAGACATTTAGCCTTTGCACGGGGATCAGTCTTGTGGCTGAAGATGTATGCTAATGTGGTAGTCCATAGGAGTGGTTTATGCTTAATAGCCATGTGTTTTCCCCCAGGAACGTTCACAGGTCCTGAATTATTCAGCTGATTCTAGTCCTTGTAAAATTTTACTCCAGGAGAAAAAAAAGTCCTTGTGTATGTATCTATAGGGACATAAATGATGGTGAATAAATGTGTGTTTGTGTGTGTGTGTGTGTGTGTGTGTACACTCACCTACATCAGTGGTCACACTACAGGAGTTAGGTATAGGGTGTTGACTAAATAGTTGGCCTTAGGCATAGGCCAACTAAGCAGCCACCTAGGGCACCAATCTAGTAGGGAGGCTTTTCTAGTATTTATTTGTTTATTTATTTATTTATTTATTTTTGTACTAGAGAAATGATTTCTTTAAAATGTTTTGAATTAATACAGGAAAAACTGAAGAGTAAGAAAAACCATGAGGAAGAAGGAATAAAAAAGTAATCCGGATGGTGTAGGTAGACCAAGATGGGGGCAATGTGTGGTGTCGGTGGGGTGCTGTAGAGCCCTTCTGCCTAGAGTACTAGTTGACCAAAGGCCATCCCTGGCTAACTGTGTGTGTGTGTGTGTGTGTGTGTGTGTGTGTGTGTGTGTGTGTGTGTGCGTGTGTGTGTGTGTGTGTATGTGTGTGTGTGTGTGTGTGTGTGTGTGTGTGTGTGTGTGTGTGTGTGTGTGTGTGTGTGCTGGAGCATGTGTGCAAATTTTTCAGTGGGTGTTTCTGTGTGAGTGAGTCTGGGAGGGTGGCTTTGAATAAGTAGATTTGTGTTTGGGGGGTGTCTATCTGTTTGTGTATCTGCTTGTGCCTGTGTCTAGTGGAGTATCTTTGCTAACATAATGTATGGGCTGCGTGGAGAACGCTACAGTGATCAAGTCTGTCAGTGCAGTGTTCATGTCACAGATATTGCAGTGTGTCAATAATGAGGTCTTTCTCTGTGTAGCTGTATCTTGCATCTGAATCAGAATTCATGAATCCTAGGGATTGTCTCACACTGGAGGTAGATAACTACATTTCAAAACTGTGCAAAGAAATTGAGCATAACAAAACAGGTTAAACTGCTTTATTATTAAACATGACTAAAGAGGAGATGTTTGACATAAGCTATTTCTGAATCAAATGGAAAATACTGAAATGTGCTAGGTAAGCTGAATAAGTTAGGTATATACCCATTTAGAGTTTCAGAAAAAGGAAAATTAGAACATGAATAGTTCAGAAGCACAGAGTATGACAATAATAAGCCCAATGAGACCGCAATGGTGAAGTTACTAACTTTATTAGAGGAATCTAAACACAGGTAGAATAATTTTAAAGAAGCTGAAGATTTACCTGGTGAACCTTATATGACCCTTGAATGTCTGCTGGATTATGTCACATGGCTTCATGTTTCAGAAATGCACATTGAATATATTGGTTAGCACTTTTGTACAGGTCAGTGCCTGTACTTCTTCAGACAAAGAGACATAATTTAATAAATCACTCATATACTGTTTTACTTCTTCCATTTTCTTTGTTGAGTTTTCAATTGATTGCTTCCATTGGATTATTTTGTGTGTTAATGTATCTTTAACTTTTAATTACTTGTGTGAATTTTGGTAGGTGTGGTTTACTTGGAGGGGGAAGGTATATAAGTGATTCATTAAATTATGTCTCTTTGTCGGAAGACGTACAGGCACTGATATGTACGAAAGCGCTAACCTCATTAAACTTCTTTCTACTGAACTGGAACCTGTTGGAGTGGCCTTTGTCCTTTGCCTTTTTTTTGTTTTTCCACAAATCATTACAAGGGATTACAAAATATTTTTTTACTTTAAATATGATGCTGGCTTACTGTCATAAAGACATGTTTTATCATGGAACTACTCATACTGCTAATGATGGCAGCTTCTAACCACCTAACTACTAGAAATATCTACAATTTATTACACTAGAGCAACCAGTAAATAAGAATAACTCCCAGATGGTTCATTATAGGCCTTAAGTTGTATGCAGGTAATTAGATGACCAAAAAGTCAGTATCCGTAAACCTGTAAGAACTTCTGAAACTTACCTTCTCTTTTCTCACACTTTTGAATGTGATGGATTTTAACAACACTCAGCATAGTGTTGAAGATATCAAGGGATCTTTAAGTTGAAGCAGTTATATTTAAAATAATCAATATCCTTTGTAAATATTGTATTTGCAATACTGTTTTTGAAAAAAAAAACACTTTATTCACTGCCATTTTAAATCTTACATTTCTTGGCACTGAAGGAATTTCTGTATGAATTGAAAAGATACCTCCATGAAGTCCTTCATCTGGCTATGAGGCAACTTAACAGTTAAAGATATATTGTTCAAATGTAATTAATATACATCTTCAAAAATTATCTGTTTGACTATTCCAATTTTAGAAAAATGCAAACTTTGTGTAAGTAATAGCAGGGATCTCTCTTCTCCAATCTGTATATCTGACTAAATATGGTAGCTACGTACCTTTAGATAAATGGCACGGATGGAATAATGTCCACTGGTCTTCTTCCACTGGCGCGGCCACTGGATGGCACAGTGGCACAGTGGTTGCATTGTCACCTCACAGCAAAAGGTTCTCTGGTTTGATTCTTTGTTGGGTGCCTTCTGTGCAGAATCTGCATGTCAACCCTGCGTTCATGTGGGTTTGTTCTGGGTGCTCCAGTTTCCTCCCACATTACAAAGACATGTGTCTGGAGTGTTTCTCCCCAGGCCTCCGCTGAAATATGTTTTTGTTCCAAGTTGGACTTTCCTGGCAAACAAATGTTAAATAAATTTAAGCCTCCAAGAAAATGGCAAAGTTCATTAATGATATTTTAAATACAGTAATTAGAGGTAAGTATAAAGAATTGAGTTTGTAACATGCATTAACATCTCATTTATTTAAATAACATGTGTTGGTGTTATTTTACCTTAAAATGGCACATTTCATAGAAATGAATACATTGCCCTATATCTGATTTCACACTATGAATATGAAACACAGCAAGTAGCATAGTATAACAGCCACGTGCCATTTATTTAAACCTGAAGTTCTGTGTTTTGAATTAAAAGTTCAACAGCAATGATAAAGATTTATGAAGTCAAAGATGAAATTTGAGAATAAAAGATGATATCAAATATACTTCATTTTTCTGGGAAATTTCTATTCTACAGTTATTTAGAACACTATTATATGCCATACTTGATTGCAAAAGTCATGCTGAACAGCTGAAAAGGAAACTTGGTAAGAAACATTATATTTGCCTTATGGTAGAAAATGGCACTACTGCTTCTAGCTTGTTATTTGCTGCTTCTTCTGTAGTAACTAGGAATACAGTATTCAGATTAGCTGATACGAGGTAGCAGCTTGCATGTTTACTTATTTACTTCCTTATGTATTTTCTTAAGCTAGGAAGAGCATACCTGGAGATTAATTTTTAGCTGTGACCTGTGACAGCATAGAAGTAAAAAAAAAATATTTTTTCTAGTGAAGATGATGTAGAAAAGCACAACATTGTCACTAAGTTTGATTTAACTGTATTTTACTGTTACAATATTTTTTAATTTTTTAACCTTTTTGCTTCACTTGCTGTTATTATGCCATATAATGTTAATAAGGGTGTGTCGAATTACAAAATAAATAAGCACAGCAGTTAGATTTTAGTCCTAGGATGAAGACCAAATGTTGAGTCAGTCAGCCTGATGTTATTCTCGTGTTGCTAAACTTCTTTCCTCCTTTCTGGCATTTCATATTTAAAGTCAGGAAAGTGTTCATACCTGGATTTTCCTCATTGTGGTTTATCACTATCTTGCTCTCCATTAGCAAAACCTGCACCTTGCAGTAATGATGGATCACCAGTCACTTGATATGTTTCATACATGGGACACCTGTTTGCCTTGTTGAATTCACACCCCAACATACAGTGCCATTTTTTTTGACATCAGTAAAGGTTTAGGTCCCGCAATGAAAGAAATTACTGAAAACAATTTCTATTTATCATCTGATCTTCAGCTTGTTTACTCCACATTCATGCATAGCTGCTGAAAACACAGCTCATTTCTTACAAGTTTGAAAAGAAAGATAATTTAAAAATGCTTTTTCCCCTCCTATTTCACATATTTTATTAGATTCCTACAACAAAGAAAGAATTTCCTCTTCCTGAATAAAGTTATTTATTCACATCAGTATATATCAAGATTGCCATGCAGTTACCACTGGACTTGGCCAAAAGACCCTGCGTACTCTATTTTAACATGGTCAACCTGCAAATTAGTCCCTACTTCGAACTAAGTCCTCATAAAACTAACACTGTCTGTTCTGTCTTCTTTTTCTTGATCATCAAACACATGAATAGCCTTTCTGTATGTCCACTCGATTTGATCCATTTGTTTGCTTTCTAGCATTTTGGGGTTTACCTTCATAATAGCAAATTGCTTTTTCAGCACCTTCTTCTTCTGCTACAAAGTCAAAATAGCACCTTAATGATTGCAAAATATTTCATGTACTTTAAAATCCTTTTAAAACTCTTTATCGATGAAAACATCCAGAGAATTCTTGACCTTCTGCATTCTGACCACAATTATTTCTAACAACACCCCTGTAATATTATCAAACTGTTAACTTCAACTTTCATAGATGGCATGTACTTCCATTTCAGTATCAAGCATGATGTCAGTTAATGCTCCTAACAGTTTATTGGCCTTCAGTCATATCACTTGTTAATTATTTTCAGATATTTTTTTTATTTTTGCGACATATGCAAAACAATTCCCCATTCATTGCACTGAATTTTCACTATTCAGATATGCAAACACATTAAATGTTAGAAGAGTACTATGGCTGAACTAGAAATTTAAAACTCTACCCATCTTCTTCAGTTGGAAAGATGTTTCCACTTTTTTTCACTCTTAGCTCTAGGCAATTGCTGTGTAGTGTGTCAGCAGTTAGGAATGTGAAACCTAGTTGACTGACTGCTGGTAGATTTAATGAATTAAGCCCTTGGTCTCCTCTTTGTTAGATGCACTTCATTAGAGCTACTTGTTTCCTTCTAGGCATAGGATCTACTGGTACTGAAGCTAGACTTTTAGATTTCTGCCTGGAAAATGGCTTGATGGTGACCAATACATGATTCAACAAGACAGACAGTCACTAGATCACATAAAAGAGTAGTCAGTATGTAACTCTTAAAGACTTCCTTCTAGTAATGAAAGGCCACCGGGGTAGAATCAGAGATTGCAAAGTCATCTCCAGTGAAATTTTCAGCCAACAGCATAAGCCACTGGTTGCCACTATCATCTGCAAGCGGTGGCCAGATAAGGCTGTACACTCAACAGATATTAGAATAAAGATCTGGAAGGTGACTGCAAAGAAAGCTCAAGAGTTCAAGGAATTATTCGGGGTTTTGGCACCTCAGAAAGAAGAAAATAGAGGGAGTTGAAGAAGAATGACAGTGCCTCAAAACAGCATACATAGGGACAATAGAGAAGATATGTGGCCGTGTCAAGGGTAGAAGCAAGATCACAGATCCAGGGATTAGCCCGCGATGATAAAAAAAGAGAAACCCACCCTAGGAGAAGTAAGAAAAGCACTAAGGAAAATGAATTCAAGGAAAACAGCAGACTTAGATGAGGTCATTGCAGATATGATCGACATTTTGGGTGAGATAGGGGAGAAATGTTCCCAAGGGTACTCATAGCAGTTTGGAGAGGAAAGCATATGCCAGATGACTGGAGAATATGCATCCTAGTGGTCAGAAACAAAGGGGACGTCTGCAATTGTGGGTGGTACAAAGGTATAAATGTCCTGTCACACTGCATGAAACGTTTGAAGAGTGTGATTGCTAAATGAATATGCAGATTAGTAGAAAGTAAGATGGAAGATGAGCAGTTCAGATTCTGGTCAGGATGCAACACAACTGACCCGATGTTTGTAGTGAGACAGATAGTTGAGAAGAAGCTAGAGATGGGGAAAGAGTCCAACTGGTCATTCCTAGACTCAGAGAAACCATATGACACAGTCCCAAGAAAGCTGATTTTGGCATTCCTGCAGTTGTTCAAATTCTCAAAGGCTTGTTGAATTAGTGCAAGCTAAGTACAAGGACCCAATGACTCAAGTACAGTGTTCAGTCTCACAGACGAGTTCACAGTAGGAGTGGGTGTACATCAGGGCTCAAATCTGAGGCCACTGCTGTTCATACTGGTGATAAACTGCATTAGCGAATAGGTCAGAGGGGACAGATCAACAAAGTTGTTGTATGCAGACAATGTAGCATTACAGGCGGACTCTGATCACAAAGTTCATCAAAGGAAAGGGGAGTGGAATGCAAAACTGAAGGCGCATGGGATGAAACTGAATTCAGATAAAGTAGTTGTAATGGCAGAAAGTTGAGGAAGTCAGAAGAAGCTTAGAAATGACACAGAAGGAAAAGTTGTGGAACAAGTTAACAGCTTCAAGTATTTGAGAGGGCAGATTGAGAGGAGGAAAGTCTAAATGAGCAGGACAAAGCTAGAAACAGAGAGGCTGCAGACATCTGGCACATGGTGTCAGGGACGGTATATTACAGAAGAATACCAATGAAGCTGAAAAGTACATTGTATAAAACAGTGTCTGGAGCAGTGCTACTGTATCGTACAGACTCCTGGTAAGTAAAGGCGGAGATGCTGAAAAAGCTAGAGGTGAATGGAGATAAAGTGCCTGAAATGGATGGCAGTATGTACACTATATGAATGATAAAGAAATGTAGACATCAGAGCAGAAGCCAAAGCAGCTCCATGTGCAGAGAAAGTAAAAGAGAACAGATTATGGTGGCTCAGGCATATGTGCGGAAAAGTAAATGACAATCTGCTGAAGAAGATTTGTCAATTACAGGGAGAAGGCAGGAGGAAACTGCAAAGAGGGGGATGGATTATGTGAGAGAAGATCTGTATCAGTCAGGCAAATGACAGTTGAAGTAGGTATGAGAATGACATTGAATCAAGAGAGATGAAACCCTGACCCATGTAGAAAAATGGGGAGAAGGGAGTTGATGATGATGTGGATGATGATGATGATGATGAATTTCCTAGTAAACATCCAAGCTAATTCAACAAATCCACATTTTTTATAAAATATCATTTGAATCAAATTGTAAAATGTTATGATTCTGCTCATCTTCTTGAATGATGCATGTTTAATTCTGAGGGATGCATTCGCAGTGACATTCGTACTGCCATTAGTAGGAACTCTGTCTAAATGTAAAGAAGCAGCATTACATGGATGTATCTTTGCATGAATATCTCGGCACTTGTATACTGTGACTTTGATTCACCATATTTAGTTTTCCACATACCAAATGATCCAAAATATTTGGTAGATCCTCAGTATTTTCTATGGATAGAATTTAAAATTGAACAGTGCATTTTCTGTTCTTTTACTCATATGTCAGGTATTTCTGACCCACGGGCTTCACTGTACTTCATGTATATGTTAGTAATGTGCACACTGATTTATGTACAGTGCCATACAACTTTAAATTTGGATTCTAATAACTGCATATAATTCCAATATCTGGTTTAAAATCAAACCATAAAATATGTGATTGTGCTTGCATACACACCTGCAGATGCACACAGGCTGCTGCACTTACTTGTTATTTCTAACCATGTTTTTTAACAGCAAAAAAGAAATGGTGTCTACAGTAAAAGCTTTCAATCATGGCACACTGATTTTGTGCCATGAGTAGGCATACTATTTACTGGCCTCTCTAATTTCATTAATTCACCTTCTTTGAAATACCTAGCTGGTTTTGCTGATTCTTCCAGTCCATTTTCTATTATTTCATTTCAGCCACCTCACTTTACTGTTATCTGAATTCCTGGAAAAAGATTGTACACTGCAGCTTGGGGCTAGGGCTGGTGTAGGTACACCATCTTCAGCTTCATCATCACTATCATCTTCTGGTCTTGTCTCCAAGTTCTGAAGTGTCAGAGTGTGAAAAAGGCAGCAGGTCTCAAGCATCAGGCAGCACTGATGATTGATGCTTGTGATATCAAGTAGGATATCATGACTGTATATTGATGGTTGCCATGAGAGCTCAGACATTTTCAGGTGTCTAAAGACATATCCTGTGATGTTCTGTTTATGGATCTTGAAACAGCTACAGATCTCCTATTCAAGTGTCTCTGGGTAGTGTAGGGAGGTCAATAAGCATGGATCCACTGGATGTCTGACATCACCTTATAAATATCCATGGAATATCATCTCCGACTCTGCTGCATGGTAGATAGCCCTGGAATGCTAAGCATTGGAATCATGTTACCTCCTGCACTGTGAGATGACACATTCATGATACAGCCTTTATTAACACATTACTCCTGGCAGGTAACCCAGTATTATGCCTGCTTGTTTAAATATGCTGCTCTAACATCTCTCACCAGTGTATGTATACATAATGGGGGGTCATTTTCTCCACTGCATATGTGATCTTTATGTGCTGGTCTGCATGAATTAACAGGCAATCCAAGAACTTCTACGAGATGTGGCTCCCATTTGCATCAGATATGCCTGTGGTGTCAGCTGTGGGTCTCTGGAAGACACCTGTAGGCAGAATGATCAAAGCTGTTATGAGCCCAGTTTTGTAGTGGTCCCTCTTCCAGATGTTTTTTTTATTGATGCACACAGTGGGTATATTTCATCCATTGTCTGCTTTACGGTATGTTGCCTGTCAAAATGCTCTTGACTTGTCAGACCAGAGTACAAGATCCCCTCTTCTAAAATGCTTTCCAGCACAGTGACATTATGTGATTGACAGGCCAGATGTTTCTTCTGTACTGGCAGCAGTAACTATGATTGTATGAACAATTATAATTGGAATATTTGTCCATTTTTGCTATGGCATTTGTGAAAGGGCCACAGTTCTTCGCTTATTAATGAAGGTCCTTGCTCATCATTACGTGCAATTTTAGTCCTTCTTGAATCATATTAATTTATGCCATGGCAGTACAGTAAACTCTCAGTTAACCAGAACTCAAGCAACTGGCACTCTCAAGCAATCAGAAAAAAAAAAGAAAGAAATACAGTACATTATGAACAATTCAATTCTATTTTCATGTGTTGCACTTTCTGTTTTACCCCCAGCCAGGCTTTTAATTACTGTATTTCAATATTAAAATCAAATCAATACAGTGTTTATGGCATGGTATACTTATAGGGTACAGTATTAATCAGGCCTATTTTTAATACTAACTCTCAAGCAACTAGAAACTACAGTTATCTGGCATCTACCAATCCCCATGGGTGCTGGTTAACTGAGAGTTTACTGTACCTTAATTTGTTTATTGTTGTCATACTCATTTTGTCAATGTGGCATCTGTGTACATGGTACCTTATTGATTTTAACAACACTCAGCATAGTGTTGAAGATATCAAGGGATCTTTAAGTTGAAGCAGTTATATTTAAAATAATCAATATCCTTTGTAAATATTGTATTTGCAATACTGTTTTGAAAAAAAACACTTTATTCACTGCCATTTTAAATCTTACATTTCTTGGCACTGAAGGAATTTCTGTATGAATTGAAAAGATACCTCCAGAAGTCCTTCATCTGCTATGAGGCAACTTAACAGTTAAAGATATATTGTTCAAATGTAATTAATATACATCTTCAAAATTATCTGTTTGACTATTCCAATTTTAGAAAAATGCAAACTTTGTGTAAGTAATAGCAGAGGATCTCTCTTCTCCAATCTGTATATCTGACTAAATATGGTAGCTACGTACCTTTAGATAAATGGCAGGATGGAATAATGTCCACTGGTCTTCTTCCACTGGTAGCCACTGGATGGCACAATGGCACAGTGGTGCATTGTCACCTCACAGCAAAGGTTCTCTGGTTTGATTCTTTGTTGGGTGCCTTCTGTGCAGAATCTGCATGTCAACCCTGCGTTAGTGTGGGTTTGTTCTGGGTGCTCAGTTTCCTCCCACATTACAAAGACATGTGTCTGGAGTGTTTCTCCCCAGGCCTCCGCTGAAATATGTTTTTGTTCCAAGTTGGACTTTCCTGGCAAACAAATGTTAACTAAATTTAAGCCTCCAAGAAAATGGCAAAGTTCATTAATGATATTTTAAATACAGTAATTAGAGGTAAGTATAAAGAATTGAGTTTGTAACATGCATTAACATCTCATTTATTTAAATAACATGTGTTGGTGTTATTTTACATTAAAATGGCACATTTCATAGAAATGAATACATTGCCCTATATCTGATTTCACACTATGAATATGAAACACAGCAAGTAGCATAGTATAACAGACACACGTGCCATTTATTTAAACCTGAAGTTCTGTGTTTTGAATTAAAAGTTCAACAGCAATGATAAAGATTTATGAAGTCAAAGATGAAATTTGAGAATAAAAGATGATATCAAATATACTTCATTTTTCTGGGAAATTTCTATTCTACAGTTATTTAGAACACTATTATATGCCATACTTGATTGCAAAAGTCATGCTGAACTGCTGAAAAGGAAACTTGGTAAGAAACATTATATTTGCCTTATGGTAGAAAAGGGCACTACTGCTTCTAGCTTGTTATTTGCTGCTTCTTCTGTAGTAACTAGGAATGCAGTATTCAGATTAGCTGATACGAGGTAGCAGCTTGCATGTTTACTTATTTACTTCCTTATGTATTTTCTTAAGCTAGGAAGAGCATACCTGGAGATTAATTTTTAGCTGTGACCTGTGACAGCATAGAAATAAAAAAAAAATATTTTTTCTAGTGAAGATGATGTAGAAAAGCACAACATTGTCACTAAGTTTGATTTAACTGGATTTTACTGTTACAATATTTTTTATCTTATTTTTAATTTTTTAACCTTTTTGCTTCACTTGCTGTCATTATGCCATATAATGTTAATAAGGGTGTGTCGAATTACAAAATAAATAAGCACAGCAGTTAGATTTTAGTCCTAGGATGAAGACCAAATGTTGAGTCAGTCAGCCTGATGTTATTCTCATGTTGCTAAACTTCTTTCTTCCTTTCTGGCATTTCATATTTAAAGTCAGGAAAGTGTTCATACCTGGCTTTTCCTCATTGTGGTTTATCACTATCTTGCTCTCCATTAGCAAAACCTGCACCTTGCAGTGATGATGGATCACCAGTCACTTGATATGTTTCATACATGGGCACCTGTTTGCCTTGTTGAATTCACACCCCAACATACAGTGCCATTTTTTTTTTACATCAGTAAAGGTTTAGGTCCCACAATGAAAGAAATTACTGAAAACAATTTCTATTTATCATCTGATCTTCAGCTTGTTTACTCTACATTCATGCATAGCTGCTAAAAACACAGCTCATTTCTTACAAGTTTGAAAAGAAAGATCATTTAAAAATGCTTTTTCCCCTCCTATTTCACATATTTTATTAGATTCCTACAACAAAGAAAGAATTTCCTCTTCCTAAATAAAGTTATTTATTCACATCAGTATATATCAAGATTGCCATGCAGTTACCACTGGACTTGGCCAAAAGACCCTGCGTACTCTATTTTAACATGGTCAACCTGCAAATTAGTCCCTACTTCGAACTAAGTCCTCATAAAACTAACACTGTCTGTTCTGTCTTCTTTTTCTTGATCATCAAACACATGAATAGCCTTTCTGTATGTCCACTCGATTTGATCCATTTGTTTGCTTTCTAGCGTTTTTGGGTTTACCTTCATGATAGCAAATTGCTTTTTCAGCACCTTTTTCTTCTGCTACAAAGTCAAAATAGCACCTTAATGATTGCAAAATATGTCATGTACTTTAAAATCCTTTTAAAACTCTTTATCGATGAAAACATCCAGAGAATTCTTGACCTTCTGCAGTCTGACCACAATTATTTCTAACAACACCCCTGTAATATTATCAAACTGTTAACTTGAACTTTCATAGATGGCATGTACTTCCATTTCAGTATCAAGCATAATGTCAGTTAATGCTCCTAACAGTTTATTGGCCTTCAGTCATATCACTTGTTAATTATTTTCAGATATTTTTCTTATTTTTGCGACATATGCAAAACAATTCACCATTCATTGCACTGAATTTTCACTATTCAGATATGCAAACACATTAAATGTTAGAAGAGTACTTTGGCTGAACTAGAAATTTAAAACTCTACCCATCTTCTTCAGTTGGAAAGATGTTTCCACTTTTTTTCACTCTTAGCTCTAGGCAATTGCTGTGTAGTGTGTCAGCAGTTAGGAATGTGAAACCTAGTTGACTGACTGCTGGTAGATTTAATGAATTAAGCCCTTGGTCTCCTCTTTGTTAGATGCACTTCGTTAGAGCTACTTGTGTCCTTCTATGCACAGGATCTACTGGTACTGCAGCTAGACTTTTAGATTTCTGCCTGGAAAATGGCTTGATGGTGACCAATACATGATTCAGCAAGACAGACAGTCACTAGATCACATAAAAGAGTAGTCAGTATGCAACTCTTAAAGACTTCCTTCTAGTAATGAAAGGCCACTGGGGTAGAATCAGAGATTGCAAAGTCATCTCCAGTGAAATTTTCAGCCAACAGCATAAGCCACTGGTTGCCACTATCATCTGCAAGCGGTGGCCAGATAAGGCTGTACACTCAACAGATATTAGAATAAAGATCTGGAAGGTGACTGCAAAGAAAGCTCAAGAGTTCAAGGAATTATTTGGGGCTTTGGCACCTCAGAAAGAAGAGAAAATAGAGGGAGTTGAAGAAGAATGACAGTGCCTCAAAACAGCATACATAGGGACAATAGAGCAGATATGTGGCCGTGTCGAGGGTAGAAGAAAGATCACAGATCCAGACACAGCCCGCAATGATAAAAAAAGAGAAACCCACCCTAGGAGAAGTAAGAAAAGCACTAAGGAAAATGAATTCAAGGAAAGCAGCAGACTTAGATGAGGTCGTTGCAGATATGATCGACATTTTGGGTGAGATAGGGGAGAAATGTTCCTGAGGGTACTCATAGCAGTTTGGAGAGGAAAGCATATGCCAGATGACTGGAGAATACGCATCCTAATGCCAGTGGTCAGAAACAAAGGGGACGTCTGCAATTGTGGGTGGTACAAAGGTATAAATGTCCTGTCACACTGCATGAAAAGTTTGAAGAGTGTGATTGCTAAATGAATATGCAGATTAGTAGAAAGTAAGATGGAAGATGAGCAGTTCAGATTCTGGTCAGGATGCAGCACAACTGACCCGATGTTTGTAGTGAGACAGATAGTTGAGAAGAAGCTAGAGATGGGGAAAGAGTCCAACTGGTCATTCCTAGACTCAGAGAAACCATATGACACAGTCCCAAGAAAGCTGATTTTGGCAGTCCTGCAGTTGTTCAAATTCTCAAAAGCTTGTTGAATTAGTGCAAGCTAAGTACAAGGACCCAATGACTCAAGTACAGTGCTCAGTCTCACAGATGAGTTCACAGTAGGAGTGGGTGTACATCAGGGCTCAAATCTGAGGCCACTGCTGTTCATACTGGTGATAAACTGCATTAGCAAATAGGTCAGAGGGGACAGATCAACAAAGTTGTTGTATGCAGACAATGTAGCATTACAGGCGGACTCTGATCACAAAGTTCATCAAAGGAAAGGGAAGTGGAATGCAAAACTGAAGGTGCATGGGATGAAACTGAATTCAGATAAAGTAGTTGTAATGGCAGAAAGTTGAGGAAGTCAGAAGAAGCTTAGAAATGACACAGAAGGAAAAGTTGTGGAACAAGTTAACAGCTTCAAGTATTTGAGAGGGCAGATTGAGAGGAGGAAAGTCTAAATGAGCAGGACAAAGCTAGAACCAGAGAGGCTGCAGACATCTGGTACAGGGTGTCAGGGACGGTATATTACAGAAGAATACCAATGAAGCTGAAAAGTACATTGTATAAAACAGTGTCTGGAGCAGTGCTACTGTATCGTACAGACTCCTGGTAAGTAAAGGCGGAGATGCTGAAAAAGCTAGAGGTGAATGGAGATAAAGTGCCTGAAATGGATGGCAGTATGTACACTATATGAATGATAAAGAAATGTAGACATCAGAGCAGAAGCCAAAGCAGCTCCATGTGCAGAGAAAGTAAAAGAGAACAGATTATGGTGGCTCAGGCACATGTGCAGAAAAGCAAATGACAATCTGCTGAAGAAGATTTGTCAATTACAGGGAGAAGGCAGGAGGAAACTGCAAAGAGGGGGATGGATTATGTGAGAGAAGATCTGTATCAGTCAGGCAAATGACAGTTGAAGTAGGTATGAGAATGGCATTGAATCAAGAGAGATGAAACCCTGACCCATGTAGAAAAATGGGGAGAAGGGAGTTGATGATGATGAGGGTGATGATGATGATGATGATGAATTTCCTAGTAAACATCCAAGCTAATTCAACAAATGCACATTTTTTATAAAATTTCATTTGAATCAAATTGTAAAATGTTATGATTCTGCTCATCTTCTTGAATGATGCATGCTTAATTCTGAGGGATGCATTCGCAGTGACATTCGTACTGCCATTAGTAGGAACTCTGTCTAAATGTAAAGAAGCAGCATTACATGGATGTATCTTTGCATGAATATCTCGGCACTTGTATACTGTGACTTTGATTCACCATATTTAGTTTTCCACATACCAAATGATCCAAAATATTTGGTAGATCCTCAGTATTTTCTATGGATAGAATTTAAAATTGAACAGTGCATTTTCTGTTCTTTTACTCATATGTCAGGTATTTCTGACCCACGGGCTTCACTGTACTTCATGTATATGTTAGTAATGTGCACACTGATTTATGTACAGTGCCATACAACCTTAAATTTGGATTCTAATAACTGCATATAATTGCAATATCTGGTTTAAAATCAAACCATAAAATATGTGATTGTGCTTGCATACACACCTGCAGATGCACACAGGCTGCTGCACTTACTTGTTATTTCTAACCATGTTTTTTAACAGCAAAAAAGAAATGGTGTCTACAGTAAAAGCTTTCAATCATGGCACACTGATTTTGTGCCATGAGTAGGCATACTATTTACTGGCCTCTCTAATTTCATTAATTCAGCTTCTTTGAAATACCTAGCTGGTTTTGCTGATTCTTCCAGTCCATTTTCTATTATTTCATTTCAGCCACCTCACTTTACTGTTATCTGAATTCCTGGAAAAAGATTGTACACTGCAGCTTGGGGCTAGGGCTGGTGTAGGTACACCATCTTCAGCTTCATCATCACTATCATCTTCTGGTCCTGTCTCCAAGTTCTGAAGTGTCAGAGTGTGAAAAAGGCAGCAGGTCTCAAGCATCAGGCAGCACTGATGCTTGATGCTTGTGATATCAAGTAGGATATCATGACTGTATATTGATGGTTGCCATGAGAGCTCAGACATTTTCAGGTGTCTAAAGACATATCCTGTGATGTTCTGTTTATGGATCTTGAAACAGCTACAGACCTCCTATTCAAGTGTCTCTGGGTAGTGTAGGGAGGTCAATAAGCATGGATCCACTGGATGTCTGACATCAACTTATAAATATCCATGGAATATCATCTCCGACTATGCTGCATGGTAGATAGCCCTGGAATGCTAAGCATTGGAATCATGTTACCTCCTGCACTGTGAGATGACACATTCACGATACAGCCTTTATTAACACATTACTCCTGGCAGGTAACCCAGTATTATGCCTGCTTGTTTAGATATGCTGCTCTAACATCCCTCACCAGTTTATGTATACATAATGGGGGTCATTTTCTCCACTGCATATGTGATCTTTATGTGCTGGTCTGCATGAATTAACAGGCAATCCAAGAACTTCTACGAGATGTGGCTCCCATTTGCATCAGATATGCCTGTGGTGTCAACTGTGGGTCTCTGGAAGACACCTGTAGGCAGAATGATCAAAGCTGTTATGAGCCCAGTTTTGTAGTGGTCCCTCTTCCAGATGTTTTTTTTATTGATGCACACAGTGGGTATATTTCATCCATTGTCTGCTTTACGGTATGTTGCCTGTCAAAATGCTCTTGACTTAACCGATAGCCAAATATGTGGGCAATATACTGAAAAAATACATTGAAAAGGAAACACACATTTGTAAGGACTCTTGGGCTTTTTTAAAAGCCATGGGTGCTTTAGAATTCAAGAGAGGTCATAGATTTTTGACAATAGACATAAAAGACCTTTATACGTCTATCCCTCATGCTACACGGATTGACTGGGTCACTGACCGTTTATTGTATCATAACGCTAGCAGTGTAGAAATCAGATTGGTGCAAGAATTGTTAGACGTCATCTTGAAGTACAACTTTGTCACATTTGGGGGAGAGATATATTTACAGAAGACTGGTGTAGCCATGGGCTCACCAGTAGGGGCCAGTTTTGCTAACATCGTAATGGCTGAATGGGAACACAGATATGTGTTTGGTAATCACAACGGTCAGTTCAAAATCGATTTTTACACCAGATTTTTGGATGACATCTTTATATTGACAGAAGGTTCAATTAATGATGTGGGGACCTTCATGGGCCATCTCAATTCCAGCACATCTTTTTTGAACTTTACATTTGTAGAGTCTGATTCTAGAATTTCTTATCTGGATGTTGACTTATACTAAGATATTTCTGCTGGTAGCTTCAAGGCCAAAATATACCGTAAGAGTTCCTATTCTAACACCATGTTACACTTTACTAGTGCCCACCCTGGGCACCAAAAAAGAGGGGTAGTCAAGGGGCAACTTGTGCGCGCTGCTCGAATGGTAACTGACGATGAACCCTTCCTAGAAGAATGTGAGTTTATCAAGGGATTGTTTCTACACAGAGGTTACCCAGACAAGTTCATTCATGACCTGGTCACTGAGGTCTAGACTAAATGGTATGGGGATGTTTATAAACCTGTTTTTACAAAGCAGTTTGTTCACAAGTTGTCCATTAGAACATTCACCTCCAGTTACGCCTGAAATCTTTGTAGACAACAAGAAAGTAGACACTTCTATTTCTTTCATCACTAATTATAGTGCTGAGATTCACTTAATTAAGGAGGTGTTTGTCAAGAACTGGAGTATTTTCTGTTGTGACGATGCCTTACAAGCCAGGTTTGGTACTTTGCCTAGTTTTATATACAGGAGGGGTGACAACCTCAAACGGATACTAGAAACAAAAAAGGACACTCGTGTTAGAGTAGAGGGCACTTTCAAATGTGAGAGTTGTAACGTGTGCAGGCACATTGCCAGTGGTTCGAGATTCAAAATTGCTGGGTCTTCTTTCTCCACTGTTGGTAGATTCAACTGTAAATCTCGATCGGTTGTTTATTTAGCTTGCTACCAGTCTTGCCCAGCGTTTTATGTGGGCAAGACTGACAGAGGTTTTAATGAAAGAATCTATGAGCATTTATATTGTATCAGGAAAACTAAGTGTGAAAACGCTTTGGCAAAACATGTTAATGACCACCCCCAGCACAGTTTTACTTTTAGGGTTTTAGGACAGGTTCCCTTTGACATCAGTGGGGGTCCTTTCCAACTATTATTAGAACGCCTAGAAGTGATTTGGCAGCTGAAACTCTGTTCATATAGACCTCCAGGTCTTAACGACAGAGTAAGTTTAGCTTGCATTTTGAAACTCAGAAGTATGCAGAGGTAATTTTATTATTTATTATTTTTTATTTTTGTTCTTCATTTATGACTTATTATTTTTTATGTTTCACTTTTCATTATTATTTTTTGTCAGCAATTGGTTCCATTCATTATGTTTTGTTTTTCTTGGTTTTAAACATTTTATGTTTAGACACATTTCCTTGACAATTTTCAATTTTATTTTGGTTATTTGTTTGATTTTAAAACACAATTTGTAAAGACCTGACTTTTGTATGCAGTAGCACTTTAAGAAGCTTTGAGATCAGCTTTTTCCCACACATTGATGTCAGCGAGTTTTAACCAGTTGGTTGGTCCATTCAAATGTACCATGTGTTGTTAATTGTGTATTTAAGGAGTTTTTTTACATTTGTTACCTTTTGATGTTTGTCTGAAGAAGTTCAGTTTTCTTGAACGAAAAGTGGATGTTAATAAAACACTTAATATTGGACTCTTTGCTGCTGGTTCTGCTGACGTGGATTTTGTTTTATTCGTTTTAGTTTGTTTCAACTTCTGTTGCTACAGTTAATAAAACTGTTTATCAAGCCTCTTGTGGTTGACTACAGAAATCACAGAGCAAACAGATCTTAGTCAGGTTTCTTTCACATTCTTGAAACCTGATTGTCCATTTAGCTTTGTTCAAGCATGTTTTATCGCACTCTTTCTTCATGTTTACTTACTCACAACTCATAGCAATTTGTGGAGGCTGAATTGTAATACTGAAAAGTGTAGACAAAAAAGCTCAGTTTCTCTAAGAAAGAATGAGACAGTATTTTTTTTGTGCGTGTGTGTTTTACCTGACCTCTCTGTATCTTAATTTGAGTGATAACAATAAATAAATGGGTATGGGAGCACTTTGCCCCTCACATGAGGTACGGAGTGTTTGTTCCTGACAAAAAGAAATAATATATTTTTTATTTTCTGTATTTCTTAATTGCCCGAAACTTATTTTACTTAAAGTGCCTATTTTTAATTATTGAATGTACTTGAGAAGCAAGTTTTGTACAGCCTGGAACATAAGATTGATATTGAGTGGTTTGATTTTGAGAGACAGTAGTGTATTGATTATTATAGCTGTGATTTCAATAGCATGGTATAGGCTCATAAAATCCACTGCAGAGACATTACTTCATTATTATTAAGGTTAACTAGCACTGTCAATCTTAACAGATACTTTTCTTTCTAAGACAAAGGGTATTTTTTTCATATATGTGTTTTATAGGTCACCATGTGTGAGAGGTATCTTACTGACCCACCAAAGCTGAGGTCTTACAGCCACAAACTGAAGTTGTCTCACTTGTAATATGTACCTGTCTGATATACTAGTTTCTGATATAAACTTTATTGTGCAGTATTTAATGATAAGTGGGTGTAATTGTAATGTGGCAGCAAGAAGGAAAGCTTGCAACATTCAGATATTTAGCCTAATAGCAGTAAGAAAATAACTAAGGTGTACTTGTGAACAAATTTATTGAGCAATAAACTGAAAGCAACATGAACAGTAGTTAACTCAGCTAGAGATGTATGTTTGAGTGAACATTCGTATGCATGTGTACGTGTGTGTGTGTGTGTGTGTGTGTGTGTGTGTGTGTGTGTGTGTGTGTGTGTGTGTGTGTGTGTGTGTGTGTGTATGTGTGTGTGTGCGTATGTTTGAATTTATAGGTATGTATTATATGCCAGTGTATTTGCCAGTCTGGGTATGTATAGGTTCATAGGTTCATAGTTTGGTACAAGGCTATTGGCCCTAGGGCCTATATAAGCCTAGCCAAAAAGGTACCCTGGCTTTCGCCACCCAAGACAATTATTTTCCTGTGCCCCTGTCAAGCAGAGCCACAGAGGTGATCCCCAGGGTGAATTTCCTATTGCCCATCCAATCATCAAGATTTTTCTTGAATAGTGCTAATGAGGAGCTTTGTTTGATATAGATAGGTAGTTTGTTCTAGAGTATGGGAAGTCTCTGGGACAGGAAGCTATCCCTCCAGCATGTTCTGTTTATTGTAGTGACAAGGTTTAGGTCCCTAGAGCATGTAGCTTGGAGGGATTGGGATTTCTTTAAGTGGAACATGTCCAACAGCTCTGGGTTTGACATAGCTTTGTATGTTAGGCAGAGATCGCCTCTGAGTAGGCGATATGCAACGGAGTAAAGCTGGGGTTTTTTGAGATGGTCTGCATAGGGCATCTGTTTGAGGCTGGTAATCCTCTTTGTGAGGTATTTCTGCGGCCTTTCCAGTTGTTGTAGATGTCTTGTGAGGTACATACCAAAAGGGGAGTTGTACTCTATAATGGGTCTAATGAGTGATGAGTAGAGGGGAACAATGACCTCTTTTTTCCTGGATGAGAAACCTTTTGTGATGAGGTGTGCCACATAGAAGGATTTCCTGACTACTGTGGCGATGTGATTATCAAAGAAGAGACTACTGTCCACCTGTGTCCCAAGGTCTCTTATCACACTTTCAGTGATAAGTAGACTACCACCTATGTAGTAGCTCATGGGTACAGAGTTTTTACCAAAGGAGGTGACAATGCACTTTTTGGCATTGAGCTTGAGGCCATGGCTTTGACACCAGGCATCTGTCTCCATGAGGCCCTTTTGTAGGATGTCCACATCATTAGGAGTTTTGATTATGGCTCCTAGTTTGCAGTCATCTGCGAACTTCATTAGCCAAAGTTAGCCAAAGACCTTCTGTGTTAGCCTGTAATTCAGAAAAGTAGATACCAAACAGGAGAGGTCCCAGGAATGAACCCTGTACTACTACACTTGTCACTGGTCTGAAGTCGTATTTGGAGTCTGCTACTTTCACAGTGTGGGTTCTGTCAGTGAGCCAGTTGGTGACCCATCTTGTGACATAAGGATTTATACCTAGTTTATTGAGTTTATCTATAATTCCAGAGTGGGCAAAGGTGTCAAAAACCTTGGCAAGATCTAGATAGGCTGTGTGAACCACCTTACCCTCATCTACGGCTTTGGTGACTGCTTCAAAGAAGTCTATCAGGTTTAGGAGACATGATCTGCTTTTTTCAAACCCGAACTGTGTGGGGTCTAGAGTTTGGAGATTACCAATTTCTTTGTTTATAAGATCCATGATGATACGTTCCATGGCCTTGCAGACCATGCTTGTTAGGCTAATGAGGCGGTAGTTCCTGGGGTCTGTGGTGGCTCCCCTTTTGTGGAGTGGGATAACTGTTACTATGCACCATTCAGTGGGCACAAAGCTTGAGGTTAGGCTATCAATGAACATGGTGCTAAGGAGGGGTGCCAGTTCATTCTGCAGTTCATGTAGAACGCAGCCTGGGATGTTGTCAGGTCCCAAGGATGCTGTGTTTTGGCTTTGGAGAGTGTGGTTCTACCTGTGCAGCCATGATTACAGAAACTTTGCATTCTTCCAGTATAGAGATGGGTCCTTAATGGAGTGAGAGGGGGGGTAATGTTAGCACTGAACATATCTGCCAGGATGTTGGCAATATCAGTTGGTTCTGTATATTTACTGCTATTGTGCTGTAACTCAGAGCAGATCTGAGTGTTGCCATTGAGATTCTTGACATAGCTATAGAATGCTTTGTGGTTGTCTTTAGAATCAGTGGCGATTTTGTTTTTGTAACTAGCTTTGGAGGATTTTATGAGGGATCTCAGCTTCCTACTGAAGCTGACCAGGGAGTTCCTCCAATCATAGGGTTTTACTCTTTTTTTGCAACAGCTTCTTCCTTCTGTTTAGAGTTTGTTTATGGCAGGGTCCACCAGATTGGCTTCCTTTTTTTGGAGGATAGCATCTTGGTTCTGTTAGGGATAGCATGATCCATGCACTCGTGTAAGTGCTTATAAAGGGCATTTGTGTAGTATTCAGCAGTTGTACCTCTATTGCTCATCTGCATGGGTGTCATGAAGTTTGCCACTTCTGTCTTAAGATGTGTGAAGTTGACTTTGGAGAAATTTTTTACATTGGTTTCCCTAATGAGGGGTGGGGGTGGGATGTGGATGTCTAGGGTGATTAGCTTGTGGTTGGATCTGACCAACAAGGAATTGACCTCTGGCATGGAACACTGGTCACCCATGCTGGTAATGACCAGGTCTAGGATATTGCTGCCCCTGGTGGGGGTGTGGATAAGTTGATCCAAGGCATTGGAATTTATGAATTCCAGAAAACATTGAGCAAATGAGTTGGTACATGAGTAATTTTCACAGTTAATGTTGGGGTAGTTGAAATCACCCATTATTAGGGTGTTGGGTTGCACCCTAATATTTTCCAGTGTATCAAGAAATGAGGAGTGGAAATCTTGGGGCATGGTGGGGGATCTGTAGCAAGTTACAATTTGGATTGCGGTCTTGCCCAGAGTTAGTTGCACTTCTCGGATGCATTATGCTGAGCAACTAGCCTGGAGGTGGGGATATCCTTAATGAATACGGACACGCCTCCACCTTTAGTGTTTCGGTCCAGGTTAGGTGACCGAAAGGTGTGGTATGAATTATAGCCTGGTAATGCAGGGGTGCTCTCTGGAGCCTTGAACCAGGTCTCTGTCACTGCACAGATGTTGATGTTCTCCATTTTAAGTAGTGCCTCGAGTGAATGCATTTTTAGGTTTAGACTTCTAGCATTGAGTAGCATTACCCTCAGATTTTGCTTGCTTGTACCTGTTAAGTTGGGGAATTTGTCATTTGAACCTTGCCTAAAAAAGGCACTATAGGGGTGGCAAGAGCCTTAGCCAGTATCCGGAATCCCAAGGGAGACAAGTGCAGGCCATCTCTGGCAAAGCATCGTGGTCTGTCACTCATGTAATCCCAGGCAGACAGATACTGGATCCCCTTAGAATGACACCAGAAGCTTAGCCAATTGTTGAAGTCAATCATTTTGTCCTTGTACTGTGGCAACATTCTTGGTGATGGCAGAATGGTAGGGTCATACCTGCCTGGGCTACAAGATCGGAGAGCTCCTCCATGTCACTTTTCTTATAGTCCAGGAAGGTACGTCTCAGGTCATTCACACCAACATGGATAATGACAGAGTCATATTTGTACTTGTTGTGGAGTGACTTGAGTGCGTGCGTTATGTGGTGGATCTTGGTACCTGACAGGCAGCTGACAGTAACTTTCTCCTTGTTTAGCCTGGTGAGTGGAACATCAGTGTGCCTGACTATAGAATCTCTGGCAATATCCACCATTGACAAATATAATTCATTTTTACTGTTAAAGTGTATTATTGAAAATAACTACATTGTGGAGGACTTTGTATCAAAATTGTCTTTGTTCTGAATTAAATACTCTCATGAGAATGCTGAATGACTTAGGAAATCAGTAAAAAGGCACTAACAGTAGGCAGGGGAAATGATTTGGTAATGCTAAATGCAGTCCATTTCAAGGAAGGAAGTTAGACAGGTACTGGACAATTCCAGAACTTTTTTATGCTTTTACTGCAATATTGTAGAAAGTGCGGAGGAAATGATACACTTTTATTTATTTATTTATTATTCTGGTAATACCCATGATAAGCTAGAGTAGAAAACAAATGGCAGCTAAGAAAACTGTGCTCCCCTGAAGAGCAGGTCATAGAAACTTAGCTGTCCAGTAGCAACAATTCGAGGTTTAGGTATTATAGGAATGCCAGTGTGTGCTATTTTCAGAGAATCCCATTTCTCCTCTGTGCTGTGACCATGCAGTTAATATATGTAATGTTAAGGAGCGTGTGAATGCAGGGAGGATTTCCACCCCTGCAAATTTCCCCCTTACTTTCCATGTAACAGGCAGCATTTAGGGTATTAGAATTATGCAGTTGCATTTCAAGTGATCCCATTCTGACTATTGATAACTGAATCAGTTGTGGCAGAATACAGAAAAAATGTATATGTGACACATAAAACTTAGGGGAAGATTATAAAATTGAAATTGTACTAAACTAGCAGGTTAAAATATGCCTGGGTGTAGTCACAAAGGGAGCCACATTATCAGCAGGCAGTGATACATGGATTCTAATATATATATGTATCTAGGCATGTGAAATGTGGGTCTATGTTTAATGATCGAATGGAACATTCATCGAATAGCTATTTGATTGTAAATAATTTCATTAAACAATCATACTTGGCCAACATGAAGGGTACAGAACTAGTATATACTTATCAGTAACATAAGGATAAGGAAACCTTCCCCACTGTAGCATGTATCTCAGAGTTGGTATATATAATTAGCAGGGGGTATCAGGGGCACAGCCCCCCAAAAGAGGAGGATTCGTTGAACACCAGACCCTCCTTATGTGGGAGGCTAGCCCCCCACCCCCCATTAATTATATATATCAACTCCAAGATCACACTACAGTGAGGAAAAGGCAGGTTTCCTTATCCCTAGGTTACTGGTAAGTACGTACTAGCTCCGTTCTCTTCATGTCGGCCAAGTATGATCCTTCGATGAACTTATTTATGACTATTTGTCCTTTCAAGGGAAGGAATTTCAATGGTCATTCGATGAACATTCCATTTGATTGTTAAGAATAGACCAGCTGAATGTTTGCAGTGATGGATAAACTATATTTTGAGGGAGTGGCATTTTGCTTAACCCAATGGGGCTAAGAACAGATGACCACTCTCAGACTTAAATGAACTAAACGAATACAGGTAATACAACAATGAAAAAAAATGTATGTAAAGTAATGTTTGATTACTTTAAATACTTCTATTTCATAAGTATTGGTTTATGTGCTGCACCTACACAGAAGAAACAGCATTGGCTTTGTCTATGGAAAGCAGTATAGGAGTTTACTGTGCAAATCAAAAATTTCTGGCAACGCCCCTCAGTTCACATTTAAAAACAGATAACCATGGTAGTTATGCTGCTGTATGTGTGCATATGTGCACTAATGTATTTCTGTATATATTCATGTATGTACGTATAAAGGTATGCATGGGGTGTTCTGTAGCTGATGAAACCCCAGCTGCTCATGTTCCGTAACCCCATCTGACCGGCATCCTGTGCTGGAATGTGGATGAGAGTTGAGCATCGTAGCTGCTGCGCCATCTGCACATGTCTTAGGAGATGGAGACAAGCAAGTGTTCATTGCAGACCAGGTAGGTGAGGAAGGAGAGGTGGGAGGGTACTTTTAAGTTTAGGGAGGGGGTGCAGAGTGCAGTAGAGATTTTAGGGTTAGGGAAAGGAATGGGGATGTTAGGTTTAGGCAGTGATAGGAATTTTAGAATTAGGGAGGGGGACCAGGATTTTAGGTTTAGGCAGTGATAGGGACTTTAGGGTTAGAAAGGGAGACAGGGATCTTAGGTAGGTTTAGGTAGGTATAGGGACTTTAGGATTAGGGAGGGGTGCTGGGATTTTAGGTTTAGGGAGGCATCAAGGATGGGGCTTGAGATTTTAGGTTTAGGTCTGTGGAGGGAAAAAGAGGATTTTAGGTTTAAGGAGTTATAGAGACTTTAGGTTTAGGGAGGGGTGCATGCATTTTGGGTTTAGGGAGCAATCATGGATGAGAGGGTGATCAGGACTTATAGGTTAGGGAAGGTAAGGGAATTTTAGGTGTAGAGAGGGAGGCGGACTTCAGGATTAGGCAATAGCTGTGAATTTTTTGGGTTAAAATAAGGGTTATGGTAAGGTTAGTTAACATTATGAGGGACAGGTTAGTACGATTTAGATTGCTTGCCTTAAAGAGCAAGTGGTAGCAAGGGCATGTGTCTCGAGCACATATAGAAGACCCACATGCATGCATGCATGAATATATGCATGAAAGTATGTATCCATGTAATCTATGAATGCAGTCACACTGTTATGTGCATGTATGCATGTATGCATCCATGTGTGCACTTGTGTATGAACATATGTAACCATGCCTGAGGTCAAGCACATATGCATGAATATGTGTATGAAAGTACCTGCTCATATATGCATGATTATATGAATATGTGAATGCATGTATGTGTGTCTTAGTCACTGTGGCTCATTACATGGTAAACCTTATTGAGTTTTGAGGAGTACATATGTTGAATTTCCAGAAAGAGTTTAGATAGTATAGAGAATGTGAATTAAGCTGACAGCAAAAAGTATGAAGCACTCTATATGGATAGGCTTTCAAAAACAAAGTGTCATCTGTAGTTCAAGCTTTCCCCTACCTCAGAGCTTCAAATGTATAGGTTCATAGGTGTATACTAGCCTAACAACTACTAGGGCCTTTATAATCCTAAAAGTGCAACCCAAATGTGTCCCACAAGTTATATGTTTTAGACATTTATATAGGGGTGACTGCTGGTTACAGCATGATTTACTGACTGCCTCTGTCCATCAGAGATGTGGGTGCCAGACTAGGGATGAATTTTCAATTTTCCATCCAATGGTCGAAGTTATGCTTAAATAGGGTTAGGGAGTGATTTTATTTCACATGAATGGGGAGCTTGTTCCAGAGAAAGGGAATTCTCTGAGATACCTACCTACCTATCTGTCTCTCTAACATGTCCTATTTATGTTGCAAGCAAAATTAGGTCTTTAGAAATGGTAGTTCTGATGTTGTTTGTTTTGCAGATGTGCAAATGGTTATTAGAGCGGGGTCCAGGGATGCCTTGTATGCCAGACATAGATCACCTGTCATTAGTCTTTAGGAGACTGAATATAGAGATAGAGCTCTGAAGTGATCCACATAGGACATTGTGTTTATGCCCTGTATTTATTTGTAAGGAACCTTTGTAGATGTCCCAGTTGCTGCATGTGTCTGGTCAGGTACATACCGAAGGGGGCATTATACTCAATGATGGGTCTGATGAGGGCCAAGTATAGTGGTACAGTGGCTTCCCTGGACCTAGATACCCTGCACTTATTATAAGTTGAGTAACACAGAAGTCTTTCCTTACTGCCTTATACATATGCTGATTGAAAGCCAGGTTACTGTCTATGTATGTTCCAAGATTCCTGATTACTGGGTTATGGATGTTTTATTGTTGATGTAGTTTCCTGGGGTGGCTGACTACCCAAAAGGTACTATAATGGATTTCTTTGCACTGAGTTTTAAGCCATGGCTTTGTCTGTGTTAGACCCTCTTGTAAGATGTTAGCGTCTTGCAAGAATTCTGCAAACTTAGTCAGCCAGAGCCCTTTGAAATTAACTATGACCTCTGAGAAGTAGATGCCAAAGATTAATGGAACCAGCACAGAGCTTTGAGGGACTCTACTAGTGACTGGCCTCATTGAGGAGGTGGTCTCACCAATCCTAACTTCCTGGGTCCTTTCTGTGAGTCAGCTGACTATCTGGTGTGTCATAGAGGGGTTTATGCCTAACTCTGTAAGTTTGTTAATAATGCCAGAGTGAGGTATACAAATAGGCACCACAGTTATTCTAACATAGTCAGTGGACAGAAACATTTATTTCTGCAAGAAAACCTGACTAGCTTCCATAAGGTTTAACAATATTCAAAACAATAATTATGTTTATTTATTTATTATTCTTTATGTATTATTTATTATACATTTTTTGGTATTCCATGTCCTCACTTACAGATGGAACAGAGAAAAATGCTCCATTAGCACTAATGACCATTCAGTTTAAAGGTACATTAGTATTTAAACAAAGGCAGGTCAAACAGGCTAAAATCACAATATATAAAGGTGTATTCTAATGCAGAGTTTATCCAGTAAAAGGAAGTCTGTGTATATTCAGTAACATTTTGTGATACAATGAATATGCCACATGCCAAATGAGTTACAGGTGGGCTATTAAATCAGGATAAACTATAACAGTTTGTAGCTGTAGGGAGAGAACATTTAGATTAATTGGTTATAACTTAAATCGCAGACTAATATACAGAAATGAGCTGAAATATAAATATAAACAGAACTTATAGCAGTAGATGGAAGATGTTAGTTGAAAGAGGGATAGACAATAGACATATATGAAAGAAAGAGAAAACAGGATTTGAACAAGATATTACAAATTAATAGTAGGGAAAGATGAAAAGGGCAATGCAGGTTGCTGTAACCCATGAATCACTCAAACATGTACTCTAGCATTAGATTAGACAGAAGCATGAATGAAAAAGACAGTTGCTGCTAAGGGGAAATCCTTGTTTACATATCAAAGACATCATTTATGTTTAGTAAACAAAAGGTATGCTGTTCATCTAGCTATATAATAAACAGACTGTGAGGGTCATTTCTAGACCAGTGTGTACATCACCCTGGGCATTGGATTGGCAATTAATCACAAAAGGCAGCAAGCACACAACAATTAAAAGAAGAGTTAGCATTTTTTCAAGTATCACTCTGGAAATTAAAATTGTCAAGAAATATTCTTGGGGACTGTCTACATTGTAATATGTTATTTCATATGCTTCATCAAAATATTCCCCTCTGTATAGAGGGAAATAAAAAAATCAGTGAAAACATATTTCTCATCAGAAATATTATGTTTTTATTAATAAAGCAAATGAACATCATTATATTGTAATACAATTTTATTTCAATATTAAATAAGTCTGCAGAGAGCACAAAATATGAAAACACATAATGTGATTTTAGTGGCATTCTCTAAAAGGGTTAAGATCAAGAGATAAAGTGTTTTCAATCACAGTAGGCATTTAATGGGGGACAAACTACTTTAGTGGTTTAGTGCTGTATGCAGTCTATCCAATGACTAAATTCATCATGACAGGCAAGGTTTTCTAACAGAGGCTGCATTTCAAAAGAATTCTGTGCAATGTGTGCCCTCTAGTGTTTTTTTAATTCAAATGTAGTTTGTTGAATTGGAGGCACAGACAAGTACTTTCCAACTTGCTTTTAAACAGCAGCAGTTTACAGCAACGTGCCTAAAATTAAAATATCATCAGATGTATTATGCAGATAATTGTTGTATTTCAAAAATACATTTTTTTCTTCCTTCTTTACAGCGGCAGTTTTTTTAGAATACTTCAGGAGAGTTTATGCAAGAAGAATAATAGAAACATGCTGTTTGCTGTTTGTTACCCAAGTTTCCACCCTAACACACACACACACACACACACACACACACACACACACACACACACACACACACACACACACACACACACACACACACAGGGTCTATATTAGAACACCGAACATTTGAAATGTCGGGTGTTCTAATATCGACCCGTTTTCAGCGAAAATATCGAAGTAACAGAAAACCGAATTCTGTCCTAGGGAAAGAATTTGGTTATCCATTTCTGTTGCTTCAGTATTTTCAGTGCTCTCATGGAAAGTTATGGCTCAGGTTCAGGTAAGTGTGAAATTGTGTGGACGTGTGGGTTAGGGTGGGTTAGGTGAGTTAGGGTTAGGGTGCGGGTCAGGTAAGTGTGCGATTGTGTGGACATGTGGATTACGGTGGGTTAGGTGAGTTAGGGTTAGGGCGCAGGTGAGGTGACTGTGCGATAGTGACGGACCTTAGGGATAGGGTTTGGGTTAAGTTAAGTGGATAGTTAGTGTTGTTTGTATAGTTTAGTGTAGGGTTAGGTGTTAGAGTTTAGGTGTATGTGTGTGGATTGCTATTTGTTTGGTGTGCTTGTGTTGTGTGTATGTGTTTTGGCATGTTCAATGTTTTTTTTTTTCGATTGCTAGGGTTCAATATTAGAACACTCGACATTTTGAATGTTCGGTGTTCTAATATAGACCCCCACACACACACAACACACACACACACACACACACACACACACACACACACACACACACACACACAGTGCACGCACACACACACACACACACACACACACACACACACACACACACACACACACACACACACACACACACACACACACACACACACACACACACACACGTGCACACACACACACACACACACACACACACACACACACACACACTCACACACACACACACACACACACACACACACACACACACACACACACACACACACACACACACACACACACACACACACACACACACACACACACACACACACACACACACACACACACACACACACACACACACACACACACACACACACACACACACACACACACACACACACACACACACACACACACACGTGCACACACACACACACACACACACACACACACACACACACACACACACACACACACACACACACACACTTACACACACACACACACACACACACACACACACACACACACACACACACACACACACACACACACACACACACACACACACACACACACACACACACACACACACACACACACACACACACACACACACACACTCACACACACACACACACACACACACACACACACACACACACACACACACACACACACACACACACACACACACACACACACACACACACACACACACACACACACACACACACACACACACACACACACACACACACACACACACACACACCCACACACACACACACACACACACACACACACACACACACACACACACACACACACACACACACACACACACACACACACACACACACAGACAGACACACACACACACACACACACACACACACACACACACACACACACACACGTGCACACACACACACACACACACACACACACACACGTGCACACACACACACACACACACACACACACACACACACACACACACACACACACACACACATACATTCCCCTCATTTTCTCCTTTTATATTTTGTACACAACAGTTGATTCTCATTACCTTGAAAGGCAAAGGCTGCTCAAAAGATATGAAGGCAGCAAGACAGACTATAACACTTACTTTCCACAACACCCCTTGTATATCTTGGACTTGTATTTGCTTTCACATAATTCTCATGGCCATTTTTTTCTTCAGAAATTGCTTTCAGAGTTTGTTCTGCCTGAAATGGGGCCATTGGATTTTAGAGATATTATCATTAAAAAATAAATAAGGAAAAAAATGTCACCTCCTGATCACAGTTGTTTGTTAATTAAAAAAAAAAAAAAAACTCGAGTGAAGCAATATAAGCGCCACTCTTTCTGTGAATGGGATTATCACAGCCTGCCAGGTCCCAAACATGAGCCCATTTATCCATGATTTATGACACAGAGTACCAGGTATATCAAAATGTTCCTTGAGAAACTTTTAAACACTTGCCACATTAGGGCCTGTTTTGCCAAAAAAAGGTAATTTTATTAGGAAGGAATGTATTCCCTTGAAATTTTCAGCTGTGTCTATGGTTGTTAATGCCTTGCCATGTTTTCATCATATTTTTAAAGCTTTTTATTAATAATATTTTTCAGCAAGCAGGGAAAAGAAAGGCAGAATTTTAAAGGAATGTTGAAGAAAGTTTAAAATACAACACAACTGCATAATACCAGCATAATTAGTAAAACATTACATCCTCTGGTGTTATTTAAGTCATATTGGGTATTAATGTGATTTTTTTTTGTGTTTGTGCTTCATCGATTTGTTTTTAAATGTGGACTGTACAATCAGTGCTCACCTCTCCCAAGTGGCCCTAAATTGTTTTTCCTAAATGGCACATATAACATAGTGCATGCCATAAATACTTAAATGTCGTAACAAAAAGTTTAGCTTGCTTGCTGGACTGAAAAGTGAAAGTTAAGCATGCATATTAATGATATCCTAAAACTAAAAGTATGCTTGAAAATTTAGTCTTATATTAGGCTGAAAGCCTGCACAATCTACAATAGTAATAAGGTGTCTTAATGCAGGGTGAGAAATTAAGACCAAAATAAATTGGAACTCTATATGCACTAAGACAACTGACCAAGATCTGGGCTAAGACAACTGATACTACTTTTGCAAACAAGCTGTAGGCTTGCAGGAGCGGCCTTAGGTCATCTGGTGCCCAAGGCTAAAGGGCTCCACAGCGCCCCACCACCATACCACCTGGTGCCCCCAACCTGGTCTCCTTACACCAAATAAATACTGGAAAAGTGCCCCTGTTAGAGCAGTGCCCTAGGCGGCCACCTAGTTGGCCTATGCCTAAGGCCAGCTATGAGGCTTGTTACAAACTTTGGCACTTTCTTGTTCTGCATTTCCTGGAGATTAGGAGCCAAGCCAACACTGCAGTTCCAGATGTAAAATTTGACATACAAGCAGTGTGAAATTTTGAAGTAAATACAATGAGTAGGAGAAAATAAAAACTGAAACTCTGCTAAAATGGACTCTGGTCTTATATCTCCCACCCTACAGATGTTGAAAAGAGGAACAAAGACCCTTGAAAAATAAGAACATATAGCTAAAAATCTGTAGATATAAAGTTTGAATACCAAATAGCACATAACTCTTCCCACTTCCTGTAGGAATGTGGGATACTGCTCAGAAACATGTTTAAAATACAGTAACAAAAATTATGGAAAAATAAACAAGACAGTGTAAAAATCTGTAGAGTTTAATAAGCTATATCACAAAATTCTGCCACACAAGGTCATTTATATTTACTGCTGAAAAGGAAGATGTGTGTCCTCTTTCCTTAAATTGTTGCCACTAGCATGTTGGTCATGTAATATGGTTTTCTGTGTACTAGACAGCATCAAAAATAATGTGTGATAAGGGGGATTCCGAAAATTGTGTGAATGGGCAAATCAAGCCTGAAAATGGGGACTTACCTCTAAAAGAGGTCCATCCTAAATCATGCCTGAAAATATGAATGTTCTTCCAAAATAGAGACAGTTGAGATGCCTATGTTCAACCTATACTACCATCTACCCCTGCTAATTCCCCTGCCTGTGTCAGCTGAGGGCCTGTACAGGTTTTGTCAGCAATGCATGCATCTTGCTTGAACTTTTTTGCCAGTAAGGAAAGGTGTTCTTTATATTTCTTGTTTGTAGATTATTCAAACAACAGCAAAAGCTAAAAAGCATCAGACTTCCGTATACTAATGTCTTAACTTCAAGTAGTGCCAAACATTCATAAATTTCTAACTGTTCAGACCTAAAAAATAATAGAAAATCAGTGCGTGTGAATGGACTGTGGAAAATGAACAACATTAGACAGATCGAGAATCTCTTCTTTGTCCCTAACCCATAGATTTTCACCAAATAAATATGGTACTATAAACTGATTACCTATTATAAGCTACAGTGGTACAGCGGTTGTGTTGTTGCCTCACAGCAAGAGGTTCTCTCATTCGATTCTCAGCGAGTGTGCGAGGAGTGGCTTCTGTGTGGAGTCTGCATGTCCTCCCCACAGTCGAGTGGCCTTCGAAAGACATGCGTGAATGGGTGTGCCTTCGCTGAAGGCTGGGCATCGGGCTGGCAACTCGGCACCATAAAAAAAAAAAATCTGCCAATCATTAGTGGACCGGAGTTCCGCTGTGGCGACCCCTTACCGGGAAAAGACAAACAAACAAACTGATTACCTATTAACCTCAGAATCTCCCCAATGTCTTCCAGTTTTGAAAACTTTCTCCAGACAGACTTTAATAATGGATGCTTTTGATTTATTCAACATAACCTACCTATTCTTTTCTCCAATACCAAGTACTGTTGCTTGGAGCAACTCATTGCCTACCCAGTTACTACACTGACCTCACCTCTGATCACTTAGTACTCCCATAGTGCAAATAGATGCATGCAATTACTGTGGAGTGATGTTTGACTCCTCTCTTGTCTTCTGTGTTCAGTTTAATACTACTTCCGACAAAACCCTGATCCAACTAAAACTGTTTCATAGGCAGTCTACCCCTGAAACTAGACACTAACTCATTTTTTTTCATTCATTGATTGCTCACTTATACTCTGATTGCTCATTTTATTCAATCACTTTAAATGTGCAAATCTCCAGACTGACTACTCCATTCCATTAGTTCCTTTAAGGAACTATATATATATATATATATATATATATATATATATATATATATATATATGTATATATATTAGTCTTGCACATACCAGAACCGTATTTTTCTCAGCTCTACAAATATCCTTCCTAACAACATAAGATCTATCTTCCACTTTAGCTTAACTATTTAAATCACTTTTCCAAGATTTCTGCCACCTTTTTGCTTCTCTGCTTAGAAGAATCCCACCTGCCTCCATACTAAGGAGAAATAATATCTATTTAAGCTTAGTATGACATAACACATTCAGACTATCCACAAAAATCCTTGATGATTAAGTGGTGCAGTCCACAGGTTTTAGTACACAGATTTGAACTCATGGTCAAAAACACATTGAAATCTGGAATGGTCAACAAAGACAAAGAAGAAAAAGCACAAGTCAAGCCAAATAATTAAGTAGTATCCCCAGAGTCAGACAGAGTAAATGTGAATCTAACCTAATCACATTTTGAGCCTCACTCCTATGCCATATGTCTGATTTCATTCAAATTAAAATACATCTCCTTAGTGTGTTCCCTCTCAATCCTTTGTCATAACCTCTCCTCTCTACCTGCTATTTCTAATATTTATATTTCAATTAATTTTAAATGTGTTAACGAGGGAAGTAGACAGGATGCATGCTCTTTCTAGCCATGGCTCAGGTCACATATAAATAAAAGAAATGTAGCGACGTAAAAGGAGAGGAAAATATCTAACAACCATGTGCAACTAATAGCTGTCAGCTAATAATTAATGCAATTCTCTAATACTGAAGACGTATATAAAACATGAAATAATACAGGAACATAACATGTAATGATTGCTGTAAGTCCATCAGACATTGCAGAAGCATAGGTTCCTTTGTAACTGTCTAAATGTTGTTGTGCTGTGATGTTACAGTTCCTGGAAAGGAAGATAGCTGCAAATGTTTACAGCAAAACAAATGACTGATGATTAAAATATGATGGAGTAAAGATTTTTATTTATTTAGTTATAAGATATTTTGGCTGGCAATTAGTTATACATTATTTATTATTTGAGAAGAGGATATTTTCACCACTGCATATTATCAAACTGATGGTATCCCCTCTAATTAGCCAGATTGCTGTGAATATTACCATTTTGTGTTTATTGTTATTTTATTTAGCTATAGATCAGGAGTAGCACAGTTAGTTGGTGGTGTCAGCACTAGGGGAAATGCAGAGTTCTGCAAGCATTACTGGGAAGTGTGTGTGTATGTGCTTATGTATGGGTGCCTATGTGGGTGTTTTGTACATTTATGTGTGTGTATGTGTGTGTGTGTGTGTGTGTGTGTGTGTGTGTGTGTGTGTGTGTGTGTGTGTGTGTGTGTGCTTTGTACATATGCATGGTGTGTGTGTGTGTGTGTGTGTGTGTGTGTGTGTGTGTGTGTGCGTGTGTGCGTGTGTGCATGTGTGTGTGTGTCCACATGTGTGTGTGTGTGTGTGTGTGTGTGTGTGTGTGTGTGTGTGTGTGTGTGTCTGTGTGTCTGTGTGTGCACGTGCCTGTGTGTGCATGTGTGTGTGTGTGTGTGTGTGTGTGTGTGTGTGTGTGTGTGTGTGTGTGTGTGTGTGTGTGTGTGTGTGTGTGTGTGAGTGTGTATGTACGGATGTGTGTGCGTGTGCATGTGTGTGTGTGTGTGTGTGTGTGTGTGTGTGTGTGTGTGTGTGTGTGTGTGTGTCAGTGTGTAAAAATAATTTGACTAAGATGTAGTTACCATGGGTAAAGGGAACTGGAAGCCACTAATATTCAGAATGGTGAGAAGGGGGCCCTAGGATGCCAGGTAAAAACTCATATCTGTGATTGGTCAGTGTGAAGTATTAGTCTGGGTGTGGATGCTGGAATTCCCAATCCAGAGCAGCAGTGCATATTCCCTCTATGCTCCAGTGACTAGGTTGTATTTGATTAATTGGTCTTTGAATCAGATTTTTGTCCATCATTTTATTTTAACCTGTTGGATACCAGTGGCATCCCTTAGGTTCCTTCATACCTATTTGGGGCAGTAGAGCAGATCCATGATACCTCACATATGGCAAGAAATTTAGTTGGCAGGGGTGAGATTCAAACCACATCATAACAATCTTGATCAACACAATTCATAATGGTTCAAAGATATATTAAGGCAGTGCAGTATAAGCAGAGAATTTCTAATTATTTAGTGTGGTATTTAATCTAGATGAATAATCCAAGTAACTTTACTGTTTTTAGACTGAACTATTCTATATGCTTGTTTGTTCTTAATTCTCCAGATATTAACACACTTTTTTATTTATACATTTTGTATATATTAAGTATTAATATTCTTGCACCTGTGGCCAACATCATAGCTGAAAATGGCAGGTGATAGCCCCTGCCACAATCAACAAATTTAAAAATAAAATAAAAACTATAAAAAATCAAAAGTCACGCTTTCCAGCTGATAGATCCTAATATGCAGAAGAACATTGATCTATTCCAGGAAGCATATTAATCCACAGGGATCCTAGCCTGACCTTGGCCTCCACAGGAAATTTGTAGATTCTAACACCCAAGGGTATGTGGCTTAGAATACTAGCAGTCGTTATTTAAATAACAGTGTAAATTGGCACACCAATCAATTAAGAAAATTAAGCTCTCTGTGAAAGCATTTTCTAAGCAACGAATCCTTTCTTACTCTTGAGGCTAGTATTTGTCTTAGAAAGCCATATGACTTTTCTGTGAAAATGAAGCAACTTTTGGTCATTGTCGGAGAAGAGTAATGTGGTCTATCATTTTAGATTTGTAGGAGACTGCAATGCATAGAAGCCATGGTGGTGCAGCGGTAGCATTGCTACCTCACAGCAAGAGGTTCTCCTGTTCAATTCTCAGCTGGAGTGCCTTCTGTGTGAAGTCTGCATGTCCTCCCTGTGGTAGAGTGGTGTTCGAAAGACATGTGTGAATGGGTGTGCTTTCACTGAAGGTTGGGCGTCGGGCTGGCAACTCAACACCAAAAAAAAAAAAAAATCTACTGCCAATCATTAGCGAACTGGAGTTCCGCTGTGGCGACCACTAACTGGGAAAAGATGAAAAGGCAAACAAGGAGACTGTAATGCATATACTGACATCACTTTCATAAGTATACCAGGGTAATTTTCTGATACTTTCTTAAGGAAATGGTCAATGTTTCAGGTCATTGCTTCATAGATGTATTAGTGTTCATTAACAATAAGCACCCTAGATAATTAGGTACACAGGAAATTCTGCATCCTAAGGTAATACCAACATGACATAGACTGGTTCAGACTACCTACTAAATTAGTTTGAGTCTCCCACCATTACTGACAAAACATGCACACGATTCTTTAAAAAACAGAACAGCTGTGTGTGTACAGTATGACTGAACAGCAACTGAGGAACCAAGTGATGAAAAAACAAGTTTTAGAGACCAAAGCCAGTAGGTCAATGGTTTTATGATAAGTATACAAATAAAAATAGAATGAGATACCCTAACCTCTTATCAGCTAATATGGGGATATGAGGGGAAAACTGATGACAGTGCCCTCTATATGGCAAAAAAAAATGATATAAAATTGCATGGAAAAAATCTACTTTCCTCATAGGGATTCCCTGATTTTTCCCTATTCTATGTTTTCAAAAGCCTTCAGAAAATTATAATGGCTGACAACTGCATCTGAGATGACTAATGTTCAACAATGGAAAATTTTTGTTTTTTGAGACATACGGTCCTCCAAGAAACAAAAACATATTAAAATAAACAAATCCAAAGCTCCAAATAAGAAGTTTGACTCTCATTCATTTACTATTTGTTAACCATTGCATTTGGTTTACTTATTTTCCCTGTCCATCAAGTCACCCAGTTTTACTGCCATTGCAGCCAAGTATGTCTTATCCTTTGGAAGTCAACCGCAGGGACAAAACCTGAGTCAATTAAGTTATTTCTTTTGTTTCTGATGCAAACAGGTATTTACTTTTCTTATGAAATTAGGCACAAGGCTGTGTAGCTTGGCTTTTGGTCATTTTGCTTGGAAAGTGAACCTTCTCAGTACACCCTGCATCCGAACACAATATTCTACTTTTTACATCTTTCTTACTGATGATGAGGGAATTGCTTAGTCTGGATAAATTATCTGCAGCAGTATTATGTTTGTATATATATATATGTATATATATATATATATATATATGAAATTAGGCACAAGGCTGTGTAGCTTGGCTTTTGGTCATTTTGCTTGGAAAGTGAACCTTCTCAGTACACCCTGCATCCGAACACAATATTCTACTTTTTACATCTTACTTACTGAAGATGAGGGAATTGCTTAGTCTGGATAAATTATCTGCAGCAGTATTATGTTTGTATATATATATATATATATATATATATATATATATATATATATATATATATATATATATATATATATATATATTGCATTTTCGCTGGTATGCTTAGAGTAAAAATATTCAGAGTTTTGCATTGATCTTTGTCCAACCAAAGAATTGCTTCACAACTAAGGTTAGGATTCCTTTGAATTTGAATAACTGTTAGTAGCCAAATATTAAAAACATTGTTATCCTACTTATGCATGTTGCCTGCAGTTTTTTTAAAGAAATCAGAAAAGTTAATATAAATTTAGGCTATGTCTGCATTTATTATGGACCTTTATATCTGAAAAGAACAGTTCTCCCATACTCACACTGTGTGTTATTCATGAGCTATTCGATATTAACTTAACTAACTTAACTAAAAACCAAGTGCACCACCAATAAACTAATTTAATTTAGCATCCAGAGCAAAAGCTGAGATGGGGAAGAGACAAAATTACCAGTTGCCATTTCTGTGAGGTTTACAGGTGCATATATAGTGACCTAGATGGAAGGTTAGCATACTGCCTTTCAGATTTTGTAGCATGACAGTACCCTGTGTGTATAACTATATATCAAATCATATATGCTTATTACCTGTTTATCTGTCATGTTGTTGCCCCCAAGTGTAGGATAAATTAAAAAAAAAATCTCCCAGGTGCCATAGTATAGTTACTTTTTCCTTTTGCTGTCCGTGACACTAATCTGGTAAAATAATTTAAATAATGTATCTCTTTTAGGAAGTAGATGGCAAGACAAGGAACCTGAAGTCAGATATTCTGGAGTGACACATACAATACAATAGAATAAAGTATCCCTTAAGATGTATAAAATCCAAGTGATGTCTTTGTTACAGACTAAATCAGTAATAAGGAATGCATCTAACTAGCCCCTTAACTATCAAGTGACAGCACAGTAAGTGAAGATTTGGTATTCTTCCCAAATACACAAGCTGTTTAAGTTATGACACCCCAGCTTCCTAATATGTTTTCCACGTATAAATCAGTGTGACATAAAATTCTCTTAAATACACATAATGAATAAGGCTTCATTCATTTAGCATCTGATTACCCACTTTATCCAGCTCATGGTGATGAGAGCAGATTCCTGTTCCAGCTCTCTGTGGCATAAGGCAGACAAATTATTCCTATATAGCACAACAGTGTGTTGTGAGAAATGTGTGCACACATGATCATGCTCACAAAAGTGTGCAAACACACACGTGCATGTGTGCACACATTCACACACATACATGCATACCTACATTTATGCACACACACAGAATGTGCACCTACAGCATGCCTATAAAGTATGGAAGAAATTTAAGTGCTTTACCATTCCTGTGGACAGAATGAGACTTCAGAGATTACAAAATTGATACCTCCAAGAAAAGTACTTTACATCTATTTGAGATAACCCTAATAATATCAAATTAGTGATTGTTTTTCATAAAAACCCTGGGCTTTCTTTAAAAAATGAGGCATTTGGGGGTCTCTCTGTAAAGGATTACTATGTTTTTCTAATCACAAATTATGGGAAAATACTTTTGTTGTCATAGATCTCTTAAAATAGCCTTCTCTCTCTCAGCTGTATAAAGTCTGATTAAGATCATGATGGATTTAGCTACAGAGGGGCATACTTGTACACATTTCATATTTTTGAGATTCTTGTCTTGTCAAAAAATAGTCTGATGCTCTGTGAAGATTTTCTACCAATGCATTGCTGCCAAAGTGACTCAGAAGCACCTCTGACTCTAAGCAGTTAAATATACAGCAGAGAGAGTATCATTTATTGTACTACGAGATAAGGAATACAAGGCATACTGGTACATTTTATTAATGTACTTATTTAGTTTTGTTGCCCAGGTTAATTCCACTAGTGGATACAGGAGATGTACAAACTTTGCAATTTTATAATGGAAGCTTAAGACTGAAGTTGAAACTTTGGGATCCATTTTCAAAGTATATTTTCAGAAGTTATAGACACTTCTGCCTCAGAAATCCTCAGCATTTTCAAACACTGTCAAAATCTTAAAAATATTTCAAGTAAAGGTTGTGACGCCCCTTCACTGGCCCAGTAATCAAGAAGCCTCAATCCTCACCACTGGCAGCAGTGAGGGACGTACACAATGGGAGGATGACAAGAACACACACAGTAAAGTACAATTTCCCTTAAGAGCACACAGAGTTCACAGTCAATCTGGGGCTGGTTTCTCCCTCTTTCTCCAGATCCCCAATAAGACTCCCCACTGGCACAACTATAGGTTCATAGGTTCATAGGTTCATACTAGGCTATCTGCCCTAGGGCATTTATAAGCCTAGCCAGAATGTGTTTGGCTTTCGCCACCCATTTTAAATTAATTTTGCTATGCCCTTTTTTTGAGGTTAGTATACTGTGCCTCTGTCTAACAGTGACACAGAAGTCATACCCGGGGTAAACCTCCAATCTCCCATCCACTCATCAAGATTCCTCTTGAAGAGAGTCAATGAGGGACTCTGCCTAACCTAGACTGGGATTTTATTCCAGAGTGGAGGGAGCCTCTAGGTTATGAATCTGTCCCTCCAGCATGTCCTATTTATTTCAGTGCTGAGGTTCAGGTCTCTCGAGCGTGTAGCTCGATAGGATTTGGATTTTCTGAGGTGCAGCATGTCCATTAATTTCGGGTTGGACATGGCTTTATACGTCAGGCACAGATCGCCTCTGAACAGGCGATATGCCACTGAGTAGAGCTGGAGTTTCTTTAACCGGGCAGCATATGGCATCTGTTTGAGCCCTTTGATCCTCTTGGTGAGGTATTTTTGGGGTCTTTCCAGTTGCTGCAGGTGTCTGGTAAGGTACATCCCAAAAGGGGCATCTGTATTTGGTGACACTGTCAGTGATAGTGTTAAGATCTCACCTGAGTGGTCAAGCGAAAACCTCCAGCACCCTCTCTGTCCAACCACACACACACACATATCACACTTTGAGATTTGATTTATTTACAAACGCAGACAATCCTGGGGAAGGCTGGCACAGGTTTACTAGCTATGTCCTCTTCTGCCCTGACTGTAAGGTAGTTATCACTATCACCAACCACTACTTATCAGCTACTCTAAGGTCCTTACAAAGGGTGCTCAATCCTACTGTGTAATGTTACTATTATCCAAATGGTAAGTGTGACCAAGATTTTTAAGGCTATTTAGGAGTGGCATGTACAGTGTCACCAAATACATATGCAAGTACTGTAAGAGCTTAAATATGTCTCACAAATATCAGCCACAAAGATAGGTTTAAATATATTTAATAATAAATAATAAAAGGACAAGACAATAGTCAATCAACACAGTACCAAGAGTTCAGAATCACAGGAAATATTTTAAAACAACATTGCAGGACAGTCTCAAATAAATACAGAAAACATCTAAACTAATCTTTACTATATTCCTATCTATATATAAGAGATATGTCCTAAATAACTTACTTACAGAGCAAGGCAAATGCAGATGAGTGGATGCTCTTGCTAGGTCCAAGACAAAACAGAAAGTGCCCTGACTTTCTCTGAGAGAGTTCTTAAATTTATAATCAACATTACTGCTGGTTAGCTCAGATGACACCTTTGTGTCAAAAATACATATCTCTCAGAAGTGTGCAGCTGCTAGGAAGACATAGAGCAATAAAACACTTTTACATTTGAAACCTAATAATTATTTCTGTTTCAAGACAATAGGAAAACCTCTATCTCTAGACATTGTGTCTGATTGCTGCACTGAAACTGAGATAACACAATTGTAAAACAATTTCCACTTATTTTCTTGAAGTTTTGCAAGTTAACTCTGCATGTTCCAGCTTCTTCTATTTAAACATACATTTACACAGGTATATAGTTTATATACATTTCTGTTCTTTTCCAGTAGAGTACTCTGTGGACACATTCTTGAAGCTCAGTACATAACATACAGTTCAACACACACTTCTGCACCAGTAGTTTAATATACACATAACATATATTTTTCTTACATTTGTAAGACAAGCATATGAATCATATTAATATTCACAAATGACATACAACTATCCACAAAATGTCAGATAGCTGAGCTGTCAGTGTCACAAAGGTTATCAGCTTTTAAGTGGTTTATTGGACAGTGGCATTTTCAATGTCATATCTTGCAGCACTTTATTTGCAAAATGTTGGTACCCTTTCATTTTATAGTCAGTGGGATACTGAAACTATAGCATTACTATTACAGGCTTCATTCATATCACATACCAACTTCCAGCAGGAAGAAGTAGAATGTTGGACATTATAATTCATACTGATGAGGTTGTCAGACACTACATAGACACAGATGTTTTATACATAGATAAATAGATAGATAGATAGAAGGTAGATAGATAGATAGATAGATAGATAGATAGATAGATAGATAGATAGATAGATAGACACAGGGATTATCATAGATGGATATGATATGGCATAATGGTTAATCTCCTCACCTCATTGACACAAGGTAGAGAGACTAATTCTGACCTTGGATTATTGGCTAGGCTTAAAATGGCCATGCTGGACAGTTAGCCTAACATTAACTCATGACCAATAGACACATAAATGTATAGAAAGAAAGACAGATAGATATGCTTTGGGTTGAAATAGACATTAAAAAGTCTTCTTTGAAACTTTTGACACCCATCTCTAGTACATCATGCAATGCCATTATACTCTGAAATGTCAAAGATGTATTTGTTTAGCCTTTGATATTGAAATAAAATATTGGGATCTGATTTATTTACATGTGGAATGGCAGATGTCATAGGCCAGAGGACTATGGCAGCTGTTTTTAAAGAAAGGGTTTATTGTATTTCCTGGCAATCAAGACATTCATTTATCTGAAGTCTATGTGCAGTTAAAGTTATATTTGAATCCATAAAATGATTTTCTAAATAGTATAAAAATGTATGTATACTTAGGGTTATCACATGTTCCTCTTTACATGGGACATTCTCTATTTGAAAATGGTAAATGTCTTGAGATGTTAATACAAATGTATTTCCTACATTTCCTTTAATAGTTGAATGAAGCAAGTATTTTGTGCCTGAATTGCCTAAATGTTATATGGAACAACATAAACAACTCAAATTCTACAAGAATGAGTTTTTATTTTGGCACAAATCTGTAAAATCTCACATTTCCATAACAACATCCCCGCTTTGAGATTTGAAAAGCAGGAAATCCTATATATACTACAATTACTTCTTCACGTGCTATAAGTCATACAGGTAATGTGTCAAAATGATATGTGGGCAATATTTGGCTGAGGGCTGTAACTAATTTGTCTATACCAGAAACTTGAGTAAATCATCTTAAATAGGGTTAAATATGTCTTTGCTGCAGTTGTGATTGAAAATGGAACTACAAGGCAAGAAACAAAACAATTAAGTAAATAAAATAATAAATAACATTTAGATGGTATAAATAAGCAAGCAGAAAAAAGAACAGTAGGAGATAACATGGAGTTGATTGGAGATGATTTGTCTTCCTGGAGACATCTGTAGGATGCAATATTATCTTAATCCCATCTGCAAATACATTTGTGGCTTGACAGGATTTTTCCTTTCTCCAACCAGAGAGATCCGGGATTTCAGAAGCCTCCTTTCCCAGCCAGTGCAACAAACACCATCACTGCTGGCACAGAATTTATGAGGAATGTGGAGCAGCTGGACATTACTGGCACCTGTGAATGCAATTAGGTCCATAGGTAGGTACTAGGCTATCTACCCAAAGGAATTTATAAGCCTAGCCAGAATTATGTTGGCTTTCGCCACCCCCTTAGATTAGTTCCCTGTGCCTCTGTCCAGCAGAGCCATTGAAGTGATCCCTGGGGTAAACTTTCTATTTCCCATCCACTCATCAATGTTTCTCTTGAAGAGTCCAATCCAAACTACTAACAAGTTGACAGAAAACACCAGGAAGGACCCTGTTGACCAGAGACGGTAGAGTCAAATATACAGACCAGATACACAAATTTGACCTAGGTTTCGTCTTTATTATACAGACGTCTTCAGAATATGAACACATTTAACCACTCCTTTGTTATATATACACTCATACACTACAACAAATACACCCCACCCCTTCAATTACCCTATCAGACAAAGCTCAGTCTAACAAGCATATCCTAAATCTAACTTCATTAACCCTTCGAAGTAAAAAACTATACTCTCAATCCATCTACACAATATTACATGTTTTTTTTTTTATTTTACATTTATATTTTGTGTATTTAACACATTTTGATATGTAACACAATATTGTGTAGATGGATTGAGATTATGGCTCTGCTTCATTGTCACTAGACTTGTATAGCTTGAAATGTTTAGTTTATTTTGGCTTTTACATCACTCACATTTGTATCACGTTTCAGACCCACAAATGTGTATATTATTATATGTGTCAACTAGTATATTACAAAAGTTGAGTAAAAAAGCCTGTTACTCACCTAATGTTCTGGGCCACAAAACACTTTCTATTAAACAGAAAACTTTAGATCCCTATTTTGTGCTAAGACATAGAAGGCCAGATTCATAAAGGTTACCTTAAAGATTACACTATGTGTATGCTTTGTGTAACATTTCTGTGTGAATAGACAGCACAAACATTGTTGTAGGACTGTTTTGAATTCAGAAAGTAGACACAAAATGTACACATACTGCACATTTTGTGGTAACATTTATGAATCCAGCCTAGAGTTTTGAGAAAAGGAATGTGTCCAGCTATGGATCGTTTAATAACTTGGGGATTGTACATCCCAAATAATATGTACCATTGCATTAAAATAGTGAATCAGGTCAGACTGCATGTTTCCACGAATCATGGTGCTTACTTTTATCAACAAAGATGCCTGAATGGACAGTGTGTAATACTGTGCTTTAACTGGTATTTTCATTTATCGAGAACACATTTGTGCCACTTATAGCTTCATAGGTTCATAGGTGTGTACTAGGCTAATGGCCCTGGAGCCTTTACAAGCCTAGCCCATAGGATTACCCTGGCATTGTGCCGCCTACCATAGCTCCTAGTGCCTCTATCGAGTGGAGCCACTGGGGTGAATTTTTTATTTCCCATCCACTCATCAAGACTTCTCTTGAAGAGGGCCAGTGAGGTCCTCTGCTTGACATGCATGGGAAGTCTATACCATAGCATGGGCAGTCTCTGGGTTATGAACCTGTCCCTCCAGCATGTTCTGCTGATTGTGGAAATGAGGTTGAGGTCTCTGGAGCATGTGGTGCGGAGGGATTGAGATTTCTTTAGATGTAGCATTTCTAACAGAGCTGGGTAAGACATGGCTTTGTAAGTCAAGCAGCGATTGCCACTAAGTAGGCAATATGAGACACAGAATAGTTGGAGTTTTTTGAGTCTGTCCATATAGGGCAAGTGTTTAAGGCCTAGGATCCTCTTTGTGAGGTACTTTTGTGGCCTCTCCAGTTGTTGCAGGTGTCTAGTGAGATACATGACAAATGGGCATTGTACTCGATGATTGGCCTAATGAGGGAAGAGTAGAGGGAGACAATGACCTCTTTCTTCCTGGATGCAAAACTCTTAGTAATGAGATGTGCTGCATAGAAGGACTTTCTAACCACAGTGGCAATGTGGTGGTAAAAAGAGAGGTTGCTGTCAACCTGTGTTCCTAGATCTCTTATAACGTCTTCTGTGTTCAATGGACTACCATCGATGTGGTAATTCAAGGGAACTGGCATTTCCCCAAGGGGGATGACAACACATTTTTTTGCATTGAGCTTAAGGCCATTGTTCTGACACCAGTCGTTGGTCTCATTGAGGTCTTTCTGTAGGATGTCAACATCACTTGGGGAGTTAATAATAATTCCCAACTTGCAAATCGTCTGCAAACTTTGTCAGCCAGAGTCCCTTCGTGTTTGCCTGGACTTCAGAGAAGTAAATACCAAACAGGAGAGGACCCAGGACTGAACTCTGTGGGACTCAACTCATGAATGGTTGATGGTCTGACTTGGAGTCAGCTACTTTCACACTGCAGGTTCTATCTGTGAGCCAGTTTGCAACCCACCTAGTGATATAGGGGTTGATGCCTAGTTTAGTGAATTTTTTTATGATTCCTGAGTGAGGAATGGTATCAAAGGCCTTGGCCAGATAAAGGTAGGCTGTATGAACCACCTTGCCTTTATCCACAGTTCTGGTGACTGACTCAAAATAGTGGACCAAGTTGAGCAGACATGATCTACCCTTTACAAAACCAAACTGTGTAGGATCCAGAGTTTGGAGATTCCCTATATCCTTGTTTATTAGGTCCATGATGATGCATTCCATAGCTTTGTATATCAGACTCATCAGGATAATGGGGCAATAGTAGCTGGGGTCTGTAGTTGCTCCTCCTTTGTGGAGAGGAATGACAGTAGCAGTGCGCCATATGGTAAGAACAAAGCCTGAGGTGAGGCTGCAACTGAACAGGGCAAACAGGTGAGTTGCCAGTTCACTCTGTAGTTCATGTAGAGCACAGCCAGGGATATTGTCAGGTCCCATAGAAACTGTATTCTTGGCCTTGGACAGTGCTGTTTTAACCTGTGCAGCAGTAATACTGGGTGCCTGGCAATCTACTGGTATTGTGATATGTCCTTTGGCGGGGAAGGTTAAAGTTGGCATTGAATCTGTTTGCCAGTATATTGGCAATATCTGTTGGCAAGGTATAGGAGGTACCATTGTGCAGTAGCTCAGAGCAAATCTGGGTATTGCCGTGGAGATTCTTTACATAACTGTAGAAGGCCTTGTAGTTGCCTTTACTATCTGCTGCAATTCTGTTTTCATAGCTAGCTTTAAAGGATTTGATGACTGATCTCAACCTTTTGTTGAGGCTGATAAGGGAGTTTTTCCAGTTATGGGACTTCACCTTATTCCACATTAGTTTCCTCCTTCTCTTGTAGAGTTTGTTTATGGCAGGTGACCACCAGACTGGCTTCCTTTTTTTTTTTTTTTTTGAGGAGAGTGTCTTGGTTCTATTGGGTATGGCGAGATCCATGCATTTGTGTACGTGTTCGTACAGTGCATTGGTGTATGAATCAGTAGTCATGCAACTATTCGCCATTTGCATGGGTTCCATGAAGTTAGCCACCTCTGTTTTTATGAGCCCAAAGTTAGCTTTGTGGGGGGGTGGGGGGGTGGGAGGGATGTGGGTTTCCAAGGTGATTAGTTTGTGGTCGGATCTTACAAGGGAGGAGTTGACTATTGGTGTAATGGTTGCCCGTGTTAGTAATGACCAGTTCGAGGATGTTGCTACCTCTAATGGGGGCAAGAATGAGCTGGTCCAGGGCATTAGAATTAATGAATTCCAGAAAGCGCTGGTCAAGTGTATTGGTACATGAGTAGTTTTCTCAGTTAATGGAGGAGTAGTTGAAGTCACCCAGCATGAGAGTGTTAGGTTGGACCCTAATATTCTCCAGGTTGCTTAGGAATGTGGAGTGTGAGTCTTGGGACATGGTTGGGGACCTATAGAAGGCTAAGACCTGAATCACTGTCTTACCCAATGTTAGCTGCACCTGAAGTATCTCAGATGCATTATGTTTGGCTACCAGTCTGGAGGTGTGCTCATCATTTATGAATATGGAAACACCACCGCCTTTGGAGCTTCGGTCTAAGTTCTGGGGCAGAAAGGTGTGGAATGAGTTACAGCCTGGTAGTGCAGGGGTGCTTTCTGCTGCCTTGAATCAGGTCTCTGTTACAGCACAAATGTCAATGTTCGACATTTTAAGGAGTGCTTCGAGCGAGTCCATTTTGAGATTTAGACTTTTAGCATTGAGCAGCATGACCCTCAGATTGCATTTGTTTGTAGCTGTTACAGTGGCAATTTGGTCTTTGGAATACCACCTAAAAAAGGCAATATAGTTCTAGGCACTATACTTAACACACTTTTGTACCGTGTTTGACTATATTATCTATAGTTACTTTTTTCTGTGGGGCATAAACCATACCAGATCAAATGACACCACTGATTATAAAGTAAGAGCACTCTCTCCATGATTATAATATAAGATCATTATTTCCATGATTATAATATAAGAACATTATCTGCATATTGTAAGGCTTTCATTATAATAACTGATCATAACACATATCATACCTGGAAAAAAGATTTATACACCAACAAAAGGCTGACATTTTGAAAACTCACCCCATTGTGTTACTGAAAGGACATTCATCTGAACGAGTCCTGTTTTTGCACTTTTACTCGTGTCAATAGAGGTGAGCCAGTTAGTTCTATTAATGTACCCTTCAATAAAATATTATGACTCCGCTTATTACTATTACTCAGACATTTGGTAGGTCAAAACTTGGAGCTTTAGTCAACAGCAAAGTAGAGCAAAACGTAACATGGAGTGCTGGGCAAGGTCAAATTAGGGTCATGGCAGCCTCACTGAATGCTGAGTCACTAAAGCAACATTCATGAAAGAGAGAGATACTGAATGGTCTTTCAGCTTTTCCTGGCTATGAGTCACCACAGCAGATCACCAGTCCTCTAATGATAGGCAGGGGATTTTTACAGTGTTGAGTTTTCAGCCTGGCACCCATCCTTCAAAGAAGGCACACCCACACACGCACGCACCTACCTGCATGTCTTTAAAGCTCTCTCGACTGCAGGGAGGACATGCAGACTCCGTACAGAAGACACTCCAGCTGAGAATCAAATCGGAGAACCTCTTGCTATGAGGTGACAATGTTAATCACTGCACCAGCGCAGCCCGTTAGAGAGATCCCTATATCACATATGTTTAAAAAAGTATTATACAATGAACATTAATCTATATTCAAAAGTATGACCTGGCTCTGTGACACAGAGAGATCGAGCCCTTACTGCAATCCATGTGATTGGAGTTTTAATACCAGTCCTGGCAGTAGCAGCCAAGCTGAGGGAAAAAATGAAGAGGCACCCAAACTCACCTCTACCATGTTTAGGCATTTTAAGCAGCTATTTGTTTATGATCATACTTCTGATGGTCTGTTTCTTTAATCAGATAAAAACACTAAACTATTGATGGTTAAAATTAACTTTATTCCTATTTCTATGCATAGTGAATTGATTTTTATATTGCTGCACATGTTTTACCATTGATTTGATTGGTCCAGTGGTTATTATTTGTAACAAAATATATATGTGTGTGTGTATATATATATATATATATATATATATATATATATATATATATATATATATATGTATATAAAATGCATGTGTAATATACAGGTTTACTGTCATTTCTTCTTCAAGGCAGATTTTATCAATAGTAAATTTTACAACATTTTGTCAAAATAACTTAGTTCAAATGCTGCTTCATTGGTGGTCGAACTGTGTGTGCTTGTCAGCATTTGGTTATTCTTAGTTAATACTGTAAGTGAATTAGTATTTGTCATTCACTTACCCTGCCAACTGAGGGTCAAGGAGTGATAGGGGAATTTAGGTTTAGGGTGAAGAGGTTTTAGGTTTAGCAAGCAGGAGGGGAGATGTAGGGTTATTAGAAGCAATCAGAGAGATTGTGGTTGGCATAATGGTTAAGGTGTTTACCTTACATACAGAAGGTGCAGGGTTTGATTCTTAAATTGGATGAATGACTAGTCTTAAAACAAACCATGAGGGGCAGTTAACCTAGTACTAATCTATGAGTTTAGGTTTAAGGAGAGGATGGGAGACTCAGGGTTAGGGAGCATTCTGGAAGTTTAGGGAGTAGGAGAAGAGTCTTAGGGTTAGGGATCAATTGAGGCATTTAGATTAAGGGAGTGGAATTTTAGAGTTAAGGAGCAATTAGGGAGTCTAGGTCTAGGAAATGGGAGTCTTGGGTGTTAGAGTGTGCATTCCGAAGGGCTATGCAGTTTGGTAGGACCACTTTCATTTTACTTGTTTCTGATGAGCTGGAATGTAATGAAGATGTCATCAATGTGGTTTTCATTTGTATAGCATAGACCTCATATATTACATAACGCATTGCTGCCATGTTTCACAGAATCATCCTATCACTGACACTGATAACCAGTTTTATTGATCATATAGCTAAGTTATAAAGTAGGACTGGGAGCAGGTTGTTAGTAGTGAGGACTGGGAGTACAGTGATATACCAAGTAGTCATAAAATACATGTACAAGACCTTCTACATTGCCCACCTTATCATGGAGATCAAGAGGGAGTTCTCAGGGAGTTCACTCAAGTCCTTCATCAGACCTCATCATCACTCATCAGACCACCAACATGTGAGTTGCCCGATTCATTCGGAATGAGTCTTTTGGACAGCTGGAGTCACCAAGCAAATAAAGGGTCAAAAAAATAAAAAAAAAAGCTATAAAACTGAAAAAATGTCCTCCTACTTCATTCGATTCTAAACTGCTCAGACATCGCTTTCGCTACCGCTTGCTCAGCCCATGACCTTCCAATTTGATGACAATGAATATTGAAACTCCAAATTTGAATAAATCTCTTCAGAGGAGCCTAAATAGATGACTCAGAGAATTAAGGCACGAGACTTAAACCGACGGCCATTCATACAGATTCATCACCCAAAGACTCCCCTATGCTGTGGAACAAAAATGCTAACAAAAGAGCCAGAGCATAGAGCTGGCCTTGTTCAAGAGAAATCTTGACCAATGGATGGGAGATGTAAGATATACTCCCCAGGGATTACCTCAGTGTCACTGCTTTCGACAGAGGCACAGCAAAATAATGGGTATAGTTCCCACACACACAGGGGTGGCGTAAAAGCCAACAAAGCGGCTAGCTAGGCTAAATGCCCCCCCTCGCAGATAGCCTAGTATGAACCTATGAACCTATGAACCTATATGTGCAGTGAGTGAGCTATTTCATGTTAAGGAAGGAGCTTAATGGTGCTGTACAAAATTATTATTATTTTTTTGAGGGGGCAGAAGGCTGACATAAAACTGATCTAACTTCCTATAACTGTTCTATCTTAGATCTGATATAAATCCTATACTGCTTGCTAAAAGACTGACAACCTAAGTCTTCAAGAAGACTTTACTTTCAGAGACTTATAATGGCTTTAATCATTCACAGTTCCCTGTGAATGAACCTGTAAAGTCATGATGTGTTTATAAATCTCTTCCATCCAAGAAAACTGCACTCATGGTAATATACATAATGAATTACTTGCACAATGCACTGTCAATAAACCAGCACTCATAAAGGTAATTCTCTGACTTATGTAACTAAACCAGGTAGTTTAAGTATGTACTCTCTTAAGTCCTTCAGCTGAAAGAGCCCAATAATGATATGAATAAATTACTGCCATTTATAAGTGATGGGATGCAACAGAAACATTTATACCTTTGGCTGCAGTCATATTAGCTTAATGTGCATGGTGTACAATGTCCAGTAAATGAGCCACTCAGATTAATGCGATGCATAACTTGCTGCATCCCATAAATGAAAACGTCTAAGAGTGATAAGCATAATATGTGTCCCGATGACTTGACCAAGCTAAGGACGTCTGTATAAATTATCATTACATTTGTATACGCATTGGATTTCTTCCTCTATTAGACCAATAATAATACTGTTATAATCTAAAAACTCCCTCAAGATTTGCAAGAATAAATAACCCAGAAGTGAGATCAGTAATGCTACATGATCCTTGACTTGAAACTTTCTAACAATTGCATTCATTATCCACAGCGTTTAGAAAAATAACTTTTCTAACAATAATTCCCATAAAACTGCTGCTCCCAAAAATGCATTGGTGTAATACAATCTAATAATTATCTGAATAATGAATTTCCAAACACCTAATCTTATTGGTGGATATAACAGAAAATGCATTTTGAGGAAAATGTACAGATATAGCTAGGAATGTTCAAGTGAAAGGGAAACAGTGACACCAAGGCTTTTATTGTAGACTCTACATCTTCCAGTGTACATGTTATCAACTTGAAACATCTTCAAGCCATTCCTTTTCAGATGATTTACTCATCTGTTAATCTCCTTTTATTTTACATAGCTGTTGGTATGAAATCAAATGCATGAAGCGTTTTTTCTATGCATACCAAAGATAATTTTTGCTATGACAAACACAATACCATAGGCGGATGGGCTAAGCATTCAAATCACAGTTGGGCTGAGTTTACTGCAAATCTCAAATGCCTCTTCTGTGAGGTCCTCATAAAACTCCATGTTTTATGGAACATTCCTGGTAATAAGCATTGTTTTGTGTTGCAAGGATAGCTCATAGGGATGTTGCTCACATTTACAAATTCTACCACATCAGCTAGCTTTAAAAAGATGAAAGCCATCCCAGCATGACTACAACAGTAATGCCACATCATTATTTTTCTGGCCACATTAACTGCTAAAGAAGTAACTGGACAGAGGATGAAATGCAATGTAAATGCATAGAGCTGTCTTTGATGTTTCAAGCTTTATAATATAAAGGCCGGTAAAGTTAGCAATGTGACAAAGATAAACTTATTTCCTAGTCTCCTAAAAAATAATCAGTGTATACATAAAAGTATTTGTCTTGATTTTTAAACCATTATTTAAATTCTCTTTAGTTTTATAATTAGCGCTTCAGTGTTCTAGAAGCAAAGATCCTACAACCAATAGGAATTATCCAAACGCAAAAAACTGATGTGGTCTGTCACAAGGGCCTGTCATGCACTCATGATTCTGTGCACTCCTTTCTGTATGCTTTTCTGTCTTCACTATTCCTCAAGACAAGGTCTTTAGTATGACTTTTCACAAGTTAGACATGACTATTCATTTTATCTGGTATGAGCAAATCCAGTAAGTTTTTTCGTTAGATGTAAGTTCTAACTTTTTTCTCATTCTCTAAAGTGTCCATTCTTGAAATATAATATTTTTCAAGAATAAGTCACATCTGGACTTGTCCTGTCATTTGACAGATACAATTTCACCTTCTCCATCATTTGTTGACAAGTCATAACAAACTCATATCCTTGCCTAAACCCAAGAATAGATTTAGTGATTCATACTTCTCTGTCCATGCTGGCAAGCTCTGGAGCTGACTTTAACTTGCACTGTGGCAAAGCTCTTCAAAATATGTATTTAAACCTCTTTCAAATTATGTGTCCAAACTAACAGAATTTGTCATTATAGTTATATAAAAATTCTCAACTTGCACCCATTCTAATTAGGACTACTAAACTTGCTCTTTTTATGATGTTTCTTTCTCTTATCTGATTATAGTACATAAACTGGTGATTTACAGTAAAGGTAATTGGTGTTGGCAGGAGGAACAGGCAGTTACATTTACGCACTGGACATTCACTATGGAAAAACTGGTAATAACACATTTGAAATGCTTAATGACACCGTGTTTAGAACCTGATGTAAAATTTAGACATCTTAATAATAAATATGTTTAAGAACTACTTTATGAAACTGTATGTTTTCAAATAATAAAAAAAACAGCAAAGTACAATTCACAAATAATGCACACACCTCTGAACAGGCAGCAATCTTAATAAAAAGGTTGGCATCATTTAAATGTACACATATTCATTAGACATGCATACAACAAGGAATATTTAGAAACCGTCACCTAAGTATGTGGCTCTGACTATAATGGTGACAGTTTCTAAATATTCTGGTCCTCAAGCAGGTTTTACTAATGTCATATACTAGGTTAAGGTCTTTAGTGTGAGTAACAAGTGCACCATTTGATTGGCATTTTGGGATAATAGGAGCTGGTTCAGTATATATATGACTTTTAAGAGTAGGTTGGTTTTCATGGAGCATTGCTGGTATGCAGATGTATTTGGGGGATCTGTGAGGAACTGGGTCCTTTGTTGGATACACAGAAGTTAGAGGGACTGGCCAAGGCATTGTTTTGGGATATCTTGCAGATGTAGGCCATGTTTTAATTTCTTACCAGATGCAAAGGTAACATGCAATGAAAAGCGTTGAGGGGAAAGCAAAGGACAAATAGCAGATTAAGGATGTTGTTCAAATTGTTGGGCCTCTGAGGGTGCATCTCGGCTAGTGCACTTTGATCCTTTTGGGTGAGGGTTAATGAGCTGGTGCATTGTTTTACCATTGTGGTCTCTTTTGGAGCGTTTTGGTGGGATGGCATTTTGTTAGATGGATAGGGTTGTTCATGGGGATTTGCATTTGTTTGCACATGTGGCAGAAGGTGTTCAGTCAGGGGGGCATAATTAGGTGGGGGTGGTTTGTGGCTTGTTGGGTGGCAGGAAGGGAGGATGATTGGGTGAGGTTGAATATTTGGAGTTTTCAATTTAATCTGGCATAGGAGGTGTAGCAGGAGTTGGAGATTAGGGTTCATTTTCATCTGTTTAATATGGCAGTGGTATGGATTATGTTTTGTGCTGCTAGATGAGGTGGCAGGTTGTGTTAGGACTAAAGGCTTGCTGCAGAAGTTTGAGGCTCATAAGTAAGGCTTGTGGTAGGGCACTGACAGAGTCATTATATTTGTGTTACAGCTGCCTGTGGGAAGGGGTTTGGTGGGGAAAGATTTAGTTATTTATCAGGTTTGGGAACAAGGTAAGGTGGTTCAGTTGGCCAAGGAGGTTTTAGCTGCGAGTAGTGTAGTTGCATGGATGACAAGGCTAACTGTGCTTACTAAATTTTGGTCATTTGTATATTGGTTTGAAGGGTTGAGATAGGTTTGATAGTGGAAGATTGCTAGACATTGGTTATTGACAAGATAGGTTTGTTCGAGGGTTGTCATTGGTAAAGGGAGGTTCATTGGGCTACAGTTCATGTGGCATTTATTTTATGGAGGTCTTGAAGTCAGTGGTTGATTGGTCAGCAAATGCTATGAGGGTCATAAATTTATTTTTTCTTATAATGGATATTTGGTGTGATGGCAGGATTGCTATTAAATTGAATTTTGGAAAGGAAACCTCATTTTGGCCATTATTATATACATTGGGTGGTAAAACAAGGCTGCAGTTATGCGTCTTGGTATGCAAGTGCTATTGTGTGGCTTCATGTGGCATGGGGTTTAGTGTTTTGGTGGCACATTTGGCAGGTGCTGACTTGGAAATCATTATGAAGCTAATACTGTTGGCTAGGATTAGTTAACATACAGATGTTATTTAAGGTTATGGTTATTACTTTAGCATGGGAGAGGGATTATTGCTTTAATTTCAGCTGTTTAGGTAATTGTCTGATCTGAGTATTTATATGGCAGGGCTTTGGGAGATTGATGACAGGGATCCAGTTGGGTTTAGAGGATGATGTTTGGCTTAACTCTGTTTAATGTGCGATGTTGGAAGTTTTGATAGGAGACAGAGGGAACACTCTGGTCAGGCTGGTGGGTGGAGAATAGGGGCAGGCTTGCCCTCTTCTGTTCCCCCTCTGGTGTTGGATGTTCATTTCAATGAGCTGGGAAAGGAAAGTGAGCAGTTGGATCCTGCATGATAAATAATATAAGCGGGCAGAGGTAAAGACCCTGCTTATTTGGTTGGATGTGCAATTCAATATCTGGTAACTGATGTGAGTGGTGAGATGCTGCTTCATAAGTAAAGCAAGCAAGCAAGTGGAGGTATGGACACTGTTTACTGGGTCAGGATGAGTGAGGTCACGCTGTCCTGGTTAACATTACATGGTTGTTTATGCTGTGATTAATATCAACTATACTAGGTTTCAGTTGTAATTAATAAATATTTGCTAACAGTTGCAATATAAGTTGAGTTCTATAGATTTATAAGTTTCAAATAAGTCTTTGTCAGTTGAGCAAAGGGGTGGTGGCAGTATTGAAAGATGTTGTTGATAGCTGGGCAGGAAGAAAGGTTGTATATTATTTTGTGTGTTTGCAGTAGTTGTGCGAGTGCTAGATGATAAGATAATTCAAACCAATTTAATGATTTAAGAACAGCAGTGATTGCTTTGGCAGGGTTAATTAGCTGCAAATCTTGTAACTTTATTATAGCATTGCTCTAGTTTGGATTTTAAAGTGGACTGTAGATAGGTAAAGCTTGGACAGCTGTCAAGTAGAGAAGGTAAAATATATGTGTTGGGTATAGCTGCCCTAGTTAGGTTTGTAAAATATGTCTTAGTTCTGTAAAGCATACATAGTTTTTGGTGATTTCTTTTCTTTTTTGTTACAGTTTTGTGAGCAGAGTTCAAATTTTATATTATCTTATTGTTGCACCTAGGAGTTAAGTATAAGAAATAACATGGATGTCAGTATTGTTTAGAGAAGAGATTTTGATTTTTTTTCCATGGGTATGAGATTTAGGGAACAACAGAAGTAGCCTATTTTGGGGGGGGGGGGGTAAAGTGATTCAGCAGAATCTGATTGTCAGAAAGACAGTTTTCCAAAGAGTGAAAGGCATCTTGGGTGATGTCTGTAGCTGGAGCATGCTACCAGAGAAACATTAATTAGAGGGAATCATCATATTATATACAGTAAGTATGTTTGTTGAGTAGATGTGCAAAGACTATGAAAATATGAAAAAGGAGAGGACCAAGGATGGAGCCTTGTGGGACACCATTATTTACTGAAACATAAGGAGAAGTCACTAAGAGCCATTTCACTAGTGAGAAGTAATGAGAAAACCATTTAACTGTAGTGGTAGAGAGGCCAAGGGTAGGCATTTTTGACAAGAGTCTGTTGTGGGATACTATATCGAAAGCTTTGGCTGAGTCTAAAAAAAGAGGTGAGAGAAATTGGCCATTGTCTCTGACTTTAATGACCATAACTACAAAGGATGCAAAGGCAGTCATTGTACTACAAGCTGGTCAAAATCATGTTTTGTAGTTTCAAGCAGTTTTTCTTGGAGAAGATGACGACAAGGTTTTTATGCATACATTTACCAATATTTTGGAGAAGGAACAGAATTCCAGTGGGTCTTAAATCAGTGATTTCATTGGAGTTTCCACCATTGAGAAAGGTAATTATAAGGACTTTCTTCCAGAGGGAGGGAATGTGAGATTGCTGTTTGGATCTATTTACAAAAACTGACACAGGGAAAGCAATAGAGTCAGCAGCTAATTTAAGGTGTTCTGGAGGGAGATTGTCTGCAGAGGGGTTCCTATTAGAATGACAAAAATGCATTTTGTTGAATGCGTTTTCGTCGACACATGTAGAGCGAACAGGCAAAACAGCAAAGCTGCTGTTTAGCGAATTCTTTCCCTGGGAAAGAAGTCGCTTGACTGCATCGTTGTTTTGCTGTGTTCTGAAGTGTAGTGTGGTCCCGTGTCCGCTATAGCTCACAAGCATGAATGTGCAACAGTTACTGACCTTAAGTTTGGGTGCAGGTTAAGGTAAGTTCACATGTATGAAAGTGTTTAGTGTTTTTTATTTTGTTAGATGTATGGTTGAGTTACATGTGTATGTGTTTTCAGCTGTTTACTTTTGGTTTGGGGGGGTAGAATTAGGGTTAAGGTAAGTGTGTATGTGTTTGGAACTGTTTATGTAAATGTGTGAGAGTTGCTGACCTTAGGGTTAGGGTGCGAGTTAAGGTACTTGCATATGTTTTAAAATGTTTACTGTTTTTTTTTTTCGTAAGATGTATGGTTGGGTTATTTGCATATGTGTATTTAGTTGTTTACTGGTTTTTGGGGGGTATAATTAGGGTTAGGGTATGTGTGTATGTGTTTGGAGTGTTTAATGTTTTTTTTTTGGGGGGGGTTTGGAACAGCGATTTCTTTCCCTAAAAAAGAAATCGCTGTTCTGTGGTTTTGACATTTTCTGTCGATGAAACATTGTTCGCTATTTTCAGTGTTTGATGTTTCAATATAGACCCCTGCAGAGAATGAGCATGACCTAAGTTTAATTAAGATTTATCTAATATATGAGGTAGAGACTGGTTTTAGTGTGAAGATGGAGTTGTTTGATGACGAAGGAAAGAAATATTGATTCTGACGAATCTTCAAAGGAGTTTGAAGTAAGGTCAGCCATACAGTCTATGAATTAGGAGCTGAAAATATGTTTTAAGTATAAAACAACTAGCAGTCAGAGAACTGAAGTAATGTATTCACAAAGGGACAAAAACAAGGGCCGCACATTCCAAGTAGGAATGCAGCTCAGTTAGGTAAGGTGTCTGACATGATAGCTTTAGCATTTTACTTAACATATGATAATTGGATGGTACTTTTTTCCTTTCTAAGAATTATGGAAAATGGGGTGGGATCAAAACCTGATGCATTGACAGATATTAATGGGTCAAATAAACACAAAATTGTATAATTAGAAACATCAAAATCCAGTAAGTTTTGAGTATTGGTGGAAGATAAATGTGAATCTGAGTCTGGACAAAAGATGCCAGTGGGTAAGTATACAAAATAACATGGTACAGAGGCAGACAGAGAAGGGCTCAAAGTTAATGATAATCTGCAGTCTGTGTACTGAGTACAGATACAGATGCAGGAGAGCCATTAGGAATAAGAGAAACAAGTGCAGAAACTCAGATGGTAGCCAAGCTGATCATTAAACAGGAAATCAAATAATTACAAAAGCAGAACCCTATGGCTATCATAAGTAAATAAAGAAAGAAATGGGAGACAGGAAACCTCTCATCCGTCAGATCAAAAAGAGCTACTCTCCTTTACTTCCCTTTGTAGAGACCAAGTTATATTAAGGGGAAAGAGAAAGAAGCTGGTGTCTTTGTAGGAGATGAAGATACACTCTCTTCATTCATCATGTCAAGCTATGAATGAGACTAATGCTAACCTAACTAATCTCAGCATAAGCCGTGTCAGTTTTAAAGAAATCCAGTGGGAAGGGGACACTAAGCAGACCAAGAGAACACATGGTGAGAATTGAAGGGGAGACCAGTGATCAGAAGAACCCTACCTTATTCCCATATTTTGAACTAATAACTTGCTTTATAAAGTAACTAAAAGGTGGGAAGAGATACTAAACCTCTTACTGGTATCAAAACCTTTCAGACATCCTATGATGAAGCTAGCTAACCACATTGTATGTGAACATTTTGAAATGGATAAAACAAAGGCTAAGATTTTAGGTAAGATTTATTTTCAAGACATTATGAAATAAATCAAACATTTCTTTTCAGCTTGCCCAGAATGCTAGAAAAAACAATTACTCAGGGATTATTAACACTTTGATACCCTACCTATAACAGTATTGCCATCTGAGTGAATAGCTATGAAAGTTATATGTAGACAAACAAAGGTCACAATTATGTATTAGTATTCAATAATTATACAACAATGTTCCCAGAAGCAATTCTCCTAAAATGAGCAAATACTAAGGCAGAATTGATGTTATTAATTTCCACAGCCAGAATTTCCCAAGAAATCCTTTCAGACCAAGACATCCCATTGATATCCACATGCATGAATTTTGCCAGCCAATTAAGATGAGGTAACTGAGGCAAATAGATGGACAAGTGGAATGCTTTAATAAAACTTGATATCCATGTTTTGTAAAGCTATAAAATAAGATGAGAAAACTCTGACCAGGTGTTTCCATACACCTCTTTGCTGTGAGAAAAGCATCCAAATATTCAAATGAATTTCCTTTCTTTGAGCTATTGCAAGGCGGACATCCATGAGACCTGCTAGACATAGCAAGATAAACCCAGGAAGAAGAATGACTGACTATTTGACAGAAGTTCAGGAAACCCTAAATCCAGAAGGGATATTTCAAGAAGATTTGTGTGAAGAGCTCAGGAAATCCAACAAAGAAAATCCATCAGAAATACTCATCTTAGAGAATTTCAGGAAGATGATGAAGGACTTATTACTGCCCACAGCTAAAAACAACTTTCTTTCTAAATGGCAATGCTCTTTAAAAGTGACAGAAAAATGAAGTAAATTATGACAAGAGTCAAATAAGGCCAACCAGGAATAGAAAATCTGAACATACATAACTCAGGAATACATTGCAGCCTTGGAAAGAAAATGAGGTTTCTGTTGTGAGTATATTTAGTGAAGACATTAAAAAAATAAAGCAAGCATGTCCAAAGATAAGGAAAAAAAGACTGCTTGCAATCTAGAGACCGAAAATTAAAGAAATGTATCCAGGAAAATGGATGTATTTCAAAACTGCCTATTACAACTCTTCCCTGTTGTGATATGTTCAATTATCAAAGAGATTTATGAACTTGCAGATTTTTTTTTTCTTTAGGAGATTCCTGTTGTTTGAATTTGCAATTGCAATTAAAATGAAGTATTCTTGTTTAGGAGGATATATACATATATATATTCATAGGTTCAGACTAGGCTACCTTGCCCTTTCAGGCTATTTTAAGCCTAGCCTGTTACCCCATGTGAGAATAAAACCCTACACCTTGTGTTTGTAAGGTAAACAGCTTAACCATTAGGCCAATCTCCTATATATATATATATATATATATATATATAGATAGATATAGATATATATATATATAGATATATATGTATAAATATATATATATATATATATATATATATATCTATATATATATATATATATATACATATATAGATATATATATATATATATATATATATATATATATATATATATGTCTTTTCTTTGTGATTGAATATCTAAGGTTGTGGTTAAAAGGCTGAGAAGTCTGTACAATAGTTTGAACTGTTGCAGAACTATTGTTGTTATGATTTCAACATGTGAAATGAATATCAAACTTCGAACAAGTTCTTGTTCAAAGCATCTGATGAGTCTACAAGCTTAGAACTCTTGGGCTGAATCTGAGAATGACAGAGGACAGCAGTTAACTAGTCTTTTCGGTGCTTTAAATATGACCGTTTTTCTTGAATGCTTTCAGCAGGAAGCTGTCCGCAACAAACTAGTCTTTCTGATTGAAATTGTTGATGTTAACACAAACTACTCTGTGGGATTGAATTCTGTCAGGATCTCAGTGGAAGCAAACATTGCAGTCTGTATTCTCAACCTGCTGCTGTACATACATCATGCAATCTTCCATGTTATCAAGATTCAACCACCTCAACGCAGTGTTTCATTTTAATTATTGTAAGAACCACTCCTTGTCTTTTTTGACACTGGAGGAATCCGTTTCTAAGTAGTAACATATTTCATTCCGTGGATACAGGAATTAATCACGTAATATGTCACCGTCTGTATATTATGATTGACACATCAAATTGTCATGATGATGGAACAACACTGCCAGCTTAGATGTATGGTTGGGTTATGTGCATATGTGTATTTAGTTGTTTACTGGTATTTGGGGGGTATAATTAGGGTTAGGGTATGTGTGTATGTGTTTGGAAGTGTTTAATGTTTTTTTTTGGGGGGGGTTAGAACAGTGATTTGTTTCCCTAAGAAAGAAATCGCTGTTCTGTGGTTTCGACATGTTCAGCTTTCGCTGAAAATCTGCCGATGAAACATTGTTTGCTGTTTTCAGCGTTCCTTGTTTCAATATAGAGCCCTGCAGAGAATGAGCATGCCGTAAGTTTAATTAAGATTTCTCTAATCTATGAGGTAGAGACTGGTTTTAGTGTGAAGAAGGAGTTGTTTGATGACGAAGGAACGAAATATTTATTCTGATGAATCTTCAAAGGAGTTTGAAGTAAGGTCAGCCATACAGTCTTTGAATTAGGAGCTGAAAATATGTTTTAAGCATAAAACAACTAGCAGTCAGAGAACTGAAGTAATGTATTCACAAAGGGAAAAAAACAAGGGCCGCACATTCCAAATAGGAATGCCAGCTCAGTTAGGTAAGGTGTCTCACATGATAGCTTTAGCATTTTCCTTAACATATGATAACTGGATGGTACTCTTTTCCTTTCAAAGAATTATGGAAAATGGGGTGGGATCAAAACCTGATGCATTGACAGATATTAATGGGTCAAATAAACACAAAATTGTATAATTAGAAACATCAAAATCCAGTAAGTTTTGAGTATTGGTGGAAGATAAATGTGAATCTGAGTCTGGACAAAAGATGTCAGTGGGTAAGTATACAAAATAACATGGTACAGAGGCAGACAGAGAAGGGCTCAAAGTTAATGATAATCTGCAGTCTGTGTACTGAGTACAGATACAGAGGCAGGAGAGCCATTAGGAATAAGAGAAACAAGTGCAGAAACTCAGATGGTAGCCAAGCTGATCATTAAAAAGGAAATCAAATAATTACAAAAGCAGAACCCTATGGCTATCATAAGTAAATAAAGAAAGAAATGGGAGACAGGAAACCTCTCATCTGTCAGATCAAAAAGAGCTACTCTCCTTTACTTCCCTTTGTAGAGACCGAGTTATATTAAGGGGAAAGAGAAAGAAGCTGGTGTCGTTGTAGGAGATGAAGATACACTCTCTTCATTCATCATGTCAAGCTATGAATGAGACTAATGCTAACCTAACTAATCTCAGCATAAGCAGTGTCAGTTTTAAAGAAATCCAGTGGGAAGGGGGCACTAAGCAGACCAAGAAAACACATGGTGAGAATTGAAGGGGAAACCAGTGATCAGAAGAGCCCTACCTTATTCCCATATTTTGAACTAATAACTTGCTTTATAAAGTAACTAAAAGGTGGGAAGAGATACTAAACCTCTTACTGGTATCAACACCTTTTAGACATCCTATGATGAAGCTAGCTAACCACATTGTATGTGGACATTTTGAAATGGATAAAACAAAGGCTAAGATTTTAGGTAAGATTTATTTTCAAGACATTATGAAATAAATCAAACATTTCTGTTCAGCTTGCCCAGAATGCTAGAAAAAACAATTACTCAGGGATTATTAACACTTTGATACCCTACCTATAACAGTATTGCCATCTGAGTGAATAGCTATGAAAGTTATATGTAGACAAACAAAGGTCACAATTATGTACTAGTATTCAATAATTATACAACAATGTTCCCAGAAGAAATTCTCCTAAAATGAGCAAATACTAAGGCAGAATTGATGTTATTAATTTCCGCAGCCAGAATTTCCCAAGAAATCCTTTCAGACCAAGACATCCCATTGATACCCACATGCATGAATTTTGCCAGCCAATTAAGATGAGGTAACTGAGGCAAATAGATGGACAAGTGGAATGCTTTAATAAAACTTGATATCCATGTTTTGTAAAGCTATAAAATAAGATGAGAAAACTCTGACCAGGTGTTTCCATACACCTCTTTGCTGTGAGAAAAGCATCCAAATATTCAAATGAATTTCCTTTCTTTGAGCTATTGCAAGGCGGACATCCATGAGACCTGCTAGACATAGCAAGATAAACCCAGGAAGAAGAATGACTGACTATTTGACAGAAGTTCAGGAAACCCTAAATCCAGAATGGATATTTCAAGAAGATTTGTGTGAAGAGCTCAGGAAATCCAACAAAGAAAATCCATCAGAAATACTCATCTTAGAGAATTTCAGGAAGATGATGAAGGACTTATTACTGCCCACAGCTAAAAACAACTTTCTTTCTAAATGGCAATGCTCTTTAAAAGTGACAGAAAAATGAAGTAAATTATGACAAGAGTCAAATAAGGCCAACCAGGAATAGAAAATCTGAACATACATAACTCAGGAATACATTGCAGCCTTGGAAAGAAAATAAGGTTTCTGTTGTGAGAATATTTACTGAAGACATTAAAAAAAATAAAGCAAGCATGTCCAGAGATAAGGAAAAAAATACTGCTTGTAATCTAGAGACAGAAAATTAAAGAAATTTATCCAGGAAAATGGATGTATTTCAAAACTGCCTATTACAACTCTTCCCTGGTGTGATATGTTCTATTATCAAGGAGATTTATGAACTTGCAGATTTTTTTTTTCTTTACGAGATTCCTGTTGTTTGAATTTGCAATTGCAATTAAAATGAAGTATTCTTGTTTAGGAGGATATATATATATATATATATATATATATATATACATATATATATATATATATATATATATATATATATATATATATATATATATTCATAGGTTCATACTAGGCTACCTTGCCCTTTCAGGCTATTTTAAGCCTAGCCTGTTACCCGATGTGATAATCAAACCCTGCATATATATATATATATATATATATATATATATATATATATATATATATATATATATATATATTTATATGTATATATGGATCTACCTGAGATGGACGAGAAGCCATTTGATCGACACTCATTTGGTCGACAGTTCATTTGGTCGACAAGCAGTTTTATGTGGGGGGCTTTGCCCCCCACAACCCCCCCCTAACTATATATATCAACTCCAGGGTCGCACAACATTGGGGAGGTGGGCAAATCTGCTTGTCGACCTAATGAACTGTCGACCAAATGAGTGTCTGAGTGTCGATCAAATGGCTTGTCGACCTTCTCAGGTAGACCCATATATACATATATATATATATATACAGCATATCTATATATATATATATATATATATATATATATATATATATATATATATATATATACATATATATATATATATATATATGTATATATATATTACAGATTTTATATATATATATATATATATATATATATATGTGTATAAATATATATATATCTATATCTATATATATCTATATATATATATATATATATATATATATATATATATATATATATGTATATATAGATATATATCTATGTATGTCTTTTTTTTGTGATTGAATATCTAAGGTTGTGGTTAAAAGGCTGAGAAGTCTGTACAATAGTTTGAACTGTTGCAGAACTATTGTTGTTATGATTTCAACATGTGAAATGAATATCAAACTTCGAACAAGTTCTTGTTCAAAGCATCTGTGTGAGTCTACAAGCTTTGAACTCTTGGGCTGAATCTGAGAATGACAGAGGGCAGCAGTTAACTAGTCTTTTTGGTGCTTTAAATATGACCGTTTTTCTTGAATGCTTTCAGCAGGAAGCTGTCCGCAACAAACTAGTCAGTCTGATTGAAATTGTTAATGTTAACACAAACTGCTCTGTGGGATTGAATTCTGTCAGGATCTCAGTGGAAGCAAACATTGCAGTCTGTATTCTCAACCTGCTGCTCTACATACATCATGCAATCTTCCATGTTATCAAGATTCAACCACCTCAACGCAGTGTTTCCTTTTAATTATTGTAAGAACCACTCCTTGTCTTTTTTGACACTGGAGGAATCCGTTTCTAAGTAGTAACATACTTCATTCCGTGGATACAGGAATTAATCACGTAATATGTCACCGTCTGTATATTATGATTGACACATCAAATTGTCATGATGATGGAACAACACTGCCAGCTGAATAAAGGTACATTTAACTACCTCAGCTGTACAAGGTGTAGTGTGTAAAGTGTCAACAACAGCATATTGTGGGTATATGCAGATAAAATATAAATGGTAACATTAATCAAGTCAAAGTTAAAGTCAGCTCTAAACTAGTACATATACGGGTACCATATCAAAACCAATTATAAGCCCCACAACTTTAAAAAATAACCTCCAAATTTAAAAGTAAAACAGTAGATATTGAAAGTCAATCTAACATCAATAAAGCATGTTTGCTTGGGTGGGGGTGGGGGTGGACTGGGTTTACCATCCAAGCACCTTAAACACACTGCTCCTACATATACAAACTAACTAGGTTTAATTGTGTATAACAAACTTTTCTGCCGACTTGCTTAAAATTGCATAGCAGCACTCTTGAATTAAGTATGACACAGTTAACATGTCCTAGCTGCTATTGAGCAAACTACTAAAACACGCTCTGTTGATATATTAAGTTGTAACCTGCTTGCTATTTAACTGCATGATAAATTTAAACTGTATCAATGTGATAATAGCCCTATTAAATAATGTATCTCCACTCAGGTACTGTCCAGTACTTCCGTACTTGGCTACAAAATATAAATCCTGCTTTAAGGGAAGGTCGCCTCACTTGTTGCGAATGCACGGACAAGGTCAACTCCATAGTCCCACTACCACCATAAAGCTCGACCAAGGTTAATAAGTCCTGTAATTAAGCATAAATAAACCTATATTTATCTCAGTTAAAGCCAAAATACTGGGTTCACTAACACAGCAGTAAACCCCATAGTCATAACTAAATAAATCTACTCCCTTGCATAATACCAGCAGAAATTGTAGCCTGCTTAAACAACCAAACTGATAAAAACAGGTTCCTCTATACACACCCTTCATTCAGTTTACTCACTCTATTCTTGGGCCCTGGAAAGTCCGAGGCAGGTTTAGCCCAGCTCCGCTTCGCTCGCGCCCCACCCTGCCCCCTTATCACATCCGCCCCCACTACCTTCCACATTTATAGCTACCAAGCCACACCCCCACTTCCTTTCCAACCTACATAGCTTCCTCTCTACCATTTTCCTCCCCCTCCCACCACTTTAAAGATTAACCACTACCACTACCACTCCTCCAAAGTATTTCACCCTCATCCTTAGATGAAAAATACCATCGCATACACCATGTCAAAGCCAACTTGTAAAATCCTCCCCCTCATCCTACCGCTCATAATTATACCATACTTCCTAACTAGCTATGAACATCTGCCATTTTTAGGCTTTCACTATCCAAAATATCAAACCAGTACCCCCTCACCTCCACCTATTGCTGAATTCTCCCCCTACTATACATCCCCAAAAACTACAAATTCCAACAACCTGTATCCTAATAAATTGTACCAAACAACCCCAAAATCCAAATATGGTCTAAAACTACTAATTAAAGTCCTGAGACTACTAGCTTATCTAAGAAAAAACATAACCAAAGATGGAGACATCCATCCTAATCCAGGCCCAACCTCAACTCAAGACTCTACCAGCCCTCCACTCTCCCACAGACTAGCTAACTCCCTTCTAATTTGCCACTTAAACATAAGAAGCCTAAACAACAAGGTACATAACCTGCATGCTGTGCTAGCAACCTACCTCCCTGACATAATGTGTCTATCAGAAACCTGGCTTAGGCCATCAACCAAAGATAATGAGATCTTGCCACCCGGGTTCAATGTACTTAGGGTTGATCACATAAAGAAAAGGGGAGGTGGGATAGCTGTCTTATACAATAGCACACTTAACATCATAACTAATCCCAAGCAACCACCCCAGGTCTCCAGTGCTGAAATACTAGCTCTAAAACTACAACTAAACAATCAAAAAAGTATAAATCTAATTGTGATCTATATCCCCCCTGGGAATAATTCAGAAACATTAGAGATCATTCTAAATTGGATAGCTAACAACTACCCTCAAGAAACTAATTTCCTGGGCGATGTTAATATTGACTGGAACCAATGTTCCACAGAGTCCAACCCCATTTCTATAAACCTCCATGGATTCTCACAGATCATATCCTCTACCACCAGACTAGGAAATTCTAACCAAAAAGAGAGTATTCTTGACTGGATACTCACCAACAGACACCCCCATAAGTATATGTCTGGGACTCTCCCCAATGATCTTAGTGATCACCTGATCACATACATTATGAAAGACAAAACCATCTGCACTAGTTTGCCTATCTATAGGTCCATCAGAACCAAGAAAAACTTTGACCCAATAAAATTTCACATGGAACTCAAATCCCGTAACTGGTCAAATCTAAAGTACCTTCCCCTAGATGAGGCAGTGTCATTCTTTAATAACACATTCCTTACCATACTTGACTCTCATGCTCCAAAATGGTCACCCAGAATTAAAACACAACTAGCACCCTGGCCAACAACAGAGTCCAAATCTAAAATAACAATTAGAGATAAAGCATGGGACAAATGGCGTACTACCAAGTTACCCCTAGATCGCATTAAATTCCAACAACTAAGAAACGAGACTAAAAAAGCCATCACACTAGACAAGAAAAACTACTTTTACCATCTGCAACATAAACACCAAAATAACCCTCAAAAGTTCTGGGCAGGCTTAAATAAACTTCTCCAACCAGGCAAATCCACCACTCCTACCCCAGGAACATTATCTGATAAGAGCCAAGAAGAAGTAGCAAATACCTTTAATACTTTCTTCACCGAAACCATTCAGTCCTTAGCTAACCAACTATCCCCTCCATCCTCCACATCAAAAAATGCTACACCCAATTCGCTACTCTCTTTTAACCTCCAACCTGTGTCGACATCCTTTATCAGATCCCTATTGAAAAAGCTAAAGCCTACCACCCTTTCTGCTGATCTTCTCCCAGCCGAATTTCTGCAAATAGCTGCAGATGTCATAGCCTACCCTATCTCGATCTTAATTAACAGGACCATAACCGAGGCCACAATCCCCTCAATATGGAAAATATCCTACGTTATACCACTCCATAAAGGCGGCACATCCACAGAACTATCAAACTACAGACCAATAGCCATACTATCACCACTTGCCAAAATTATGGAAAAGTGTGTGCACAACCAACTAATGTCCTATCTCACCCAGAACAAACTACTAACAGACTCTCAACATGGATTTAGACCTCATCACAGTACGACCACTGCCCTCCTCTCTTTTACCGAAAAAATAAACCTTAACCGGAATAACAAAAAAATATCCTCTGCTCTCTTCCTGGACCTGTCGAAAGCCTTCAACATGGTAAACCACCAGCTACTTCTCCACACTCTGGAAACCCTGCATCTAGAAAATCCAGCTCTTGACTGGTTTCAAGCCTACCTCACTGGCAGACAACAAGCAGTACTGTGGCAGAACAAGCTCTCCTGCCTGCTACCAAATACCATAGGAGTTCCTCAAGGCTCCATATTAGGACCTCTTCTCTTTTCAGTCTTTATAAATGACCTCCAAACAGTCATCCCTGAAGCCACCTGTATTCAGTATGCAGATGACTCAACTCTAATATGTTCCAATTCCTCTCTAGAAAACCTACGAACTACAACCCAGCACAGTTTTACAACAGTCGAAAACTGGCTCGCCGACCATCACCTGATCTTAAACCCAAATAAACCCAAACTACTTCTCTTCTACCCAACTAATAAACCACCTACCACACACTTTACTATACAATCCAATATGGGACCATTATCTCCCCTGACACCTATGCAAAGCTACTAGGAGTAAACATTGACAATAAACTTAGATTTGATATGCATATCAACCAAACCATTAAATCAGTAAACACGAAACTTGGGTCCTTATACAGGATATAAACCTTCCTAACTCCAACTGCCAGAGCAGCCACTGCCCGCTCACACCTTCTCTCTACCCTACTATATGCCTCTCCTGTGCTTACTAACCTTAACAAATCTGACCTAAACAAACTCTCATCTTGTTATAATCATTTTGCCAGATTTGTAACTGGCTTGCCCTACAGAACACACCATTGTATTAACCTGAAAAAAACTTGGCTGGATAGAACTTCCAAATCTTCTCCAGCAGTACCAACTCATAGAAGCATTTAAAATCCTTAAACAACCTGAGAACACCCCTGCTCTAAAAAATATAATAATTCCTTACACTAATCTAAGTTGCCTTCGCTCAGCAAATAGACTCCTTGTCCAAACAATTAAATCTTACAACCTAGGTGGTGATGCTCTGTTTGCCAATACCACTGGAAAAATATGGAACTCCCTCCCCAACAACCTCATGCTTATAATTTCACTAGTTCAATTCAAAAAGAGTCTAAAACTCCATTATAAGTCACATTGGCTTTGTCCTTGCACAAACCCAGACTAGCTCTTTGCAGTAAACCAAGCCCATACTAGTTCTTAGTATTATCCAAACCCAAAAGAACAACCTAGAGAGTGGATATCTAACCCCAAAAGAACAATGTATGTTAGCCAAACTCTAAGCTATAATTTGTCCTAATGACTTTGCTAGCATGTTATTAATGTACAGTATAATGAACTGTAGTATTCTGCATTTGCTAGAGCATGGTAGTTTATGATAGTATGTAAATTGCTTTTTTCTTTTTCATTTTTGTTCATCTTAAACTCTATTTTGTAACTATCTGTCATTGTAACTCTGTTGGAGCTTTTCTCCCCGGGCCTCCGCTGAAAATGGACATGTATCCAGTCGGACTATCCTGGTCAACAAATGTAAAATAAAATAACTCCATTATCACTGCACCTTGGTACAGAAGGAATACTCTATGATGAGTCTATCTCAGGTGTAGCATATATTCCCTATACACATATTTGCAGTCTCACGATTCTGAGGATCGAGGGTAGCTTCTTCAGAATTTCAACAGGTACTCCACATATTTTGCTTACGGACATCTGCCACAGCAATAAACCAAACTTTACTCAGTTTTTATTTTTTTACCCTCAACAAGAAAAGATGAGAAATGACATAATCTCTGTCTTTAATTAACAACATCTCAGGCATGCGCCTTGCATTGATTCAATAAAGATAAGTATGTTTCACATTTCTAGTAAGGCATTGTGCATATTGTGCTACATATGCAACATCTGCTGCCACACTTGTCTCAAAATCTGTAGTTAATAGATCCCATAGGAAATAATGGAAATACCGTTCATGTAAATGTCTGTAAACTTTGAGAAGTTTAATAGTTTATGACAGGTTTTCAAAATACACTACCACTGACTATCGCTATAACAAGACAACTACCACATTAATGAGGCTTCAGTTTTCAAAGAATCATGTGGAAAATATGCTGTTTTGGCATATAATGTTTAGTCCTCAACTCAATGGTATCTATTTCATATTCTTATACAATAGCTATTACCTTTAAAAAAGGCAAAGAACTCATGCATTTTTTTCCAATTTCTGACACTTTTCCTTGCAGGTTACTAAATACCAAAGGAGGGGGTTGGAGTATTTTGTAAGACAAATGGGGGGGGGGGGGTTCAAGCATTTAACAAGACATCTATGTGCAGTGCCTGCACAAATGTTTGAAATTATTCCTAAAAAGACATCTCCAACAAAAATTATTTTCTTTGTTATGTAACTTCCAAATCTTATATGGAGTAAGATATATTGTATAAATAAGTTTCATTGTGTTCATCTCCTAGAATAAGAAAACTAAAGTCTTCAGAACTTACATTATTATTAATGACTTGTCAACTTCATTAAACTTGAAATAGTTTGATTCCAAAATTTCCAGTATGTTTCAGCATATCTTATTTGTGTGGCAACATTATTTATCTGTGTTTCTCTGTGTATTTTATTTTGCAGCCCATTCCACAATTCTTCTTGTCACTTCATGTAATATGTATGTTTTTCTCATTTGGTGTTCTGTTACACTATGTCTTCTTTTAAGCTGTAAGTACCACATATGTGCTTTACACTGATGTGCCATGCCCTTCAAATTACATTTCCTGTCACCAGCACTCCATGTGTATATTGCCTCACATGGGTAACATCTGCATGTGTCCAATGCTCTGTCCGTTTCTGGTTAGCTCCAACGTGTAATGTATTGACTGACAAATGATGACCCTGGGTATCCCTAGTAGGCATCTTGGGTTTCAACACTCAGCAGGTTGCTCTTATATCAGGTCTCAGTACTATTCAAATTTGATGTGCAAGGTACTGTTTTTCAGTGTTGTGTGACTATACATGATATATATATATAATTGTCATAAGTTGTAAGAAGACTCATGGCCATTAAAGAGTTTGAAACCAGCTTGTAAAGAATGTAACTTTGTTGTTTCCATATAATATGTCCAAAGATTCCACTAACCTAATACAGTCGGGTAACGTATTGCATAATCTAGCTATTCTAATATAAAAAGCCCTGTTTTAAATGTATGATTTGGAACTGGCAATTTGAAGAGGAGGGAATTAATCCTAGTATTCAGGTCATGATGACAATAAACCAACTTGAAATTATAAATTAACATCTGATTGGATATAATATAGCTCTAGATAGTTTAATAACATTGCCTCTCAGCATCAATAGCTAATACTATATACCTTGTGATATCTTGTGTGACAGGCATATTCAAGATGCCTAATGTAATCAGATATTTTTGGAAATGCCCATAGAATTGACATTTGTTTCCTTAACTTAGTTATAGTGCATTAGCAAAGAACAGCTTCAGTTTCAATGAGCTAAAAAAGTTACACTGAATTCTAGTGGTCTTCATCAAATTGTGCAGCACTTTATACTTTACTGATTGCAAAGACAAAACTGCCACAGACAGGCTGCTACGGTTAGCTATAACCCTGATGTTCGCTGTAAGCAAGCAGGTAACAACAGCCCTGATGTCCGCTGCAACCATGGCTGACAACCCTGCCATTGCTCCTGGGATGATCGGCACAGTATACTCCACAATCAAGTCACAAAAGGGACACCCTGCACTACTGTTGGATGGGTATGTGTTGAATCGGGAGAAAGTAAACAAAGAGAAAACGTACTGGTGCTCCAAATGGAAATGTGCCCAGAAGTGTAAAGGTAGGGCTATCATGCAATGATTGCCCAAGGGGGAACTGCTGCTCAAAACAGTAGGGCATAACCATAGGGGGACCTCTCCGAGATTGAACGGTATCATATGTGTGCAACGGTAAAGGTGAAATCTGAGTTATCTCACAACATGCCATGTTTAATCGTGGATGATGCACTGGCATCCACATCCAGCAATATTGTGCCCAACCTACCAAATCAGAGGGCACTGCCGCAACAGGTGAGGAGGGTGAGAAGGAAGCAGGCTAAATGTACAGGTGCCTGTGTTAGTACATTGCAGGAGATTAATGTAGCTGACTTCCCCACAAAGTCCTGTCCATTTGTTAGTAAGAGGATGTGTGATAGCACTACAGGCACAGTGGTAGTGGTGTTCACAACAGTACAGAGCCTGATAGATCTTAGCACAGCCACTATATGGCTAATGGATGGCACGTTCTTCCATAAAGGGGTCATATGTCATCAACTGTACAGTATACATGGCCTGGTTAAGTATGGTGGCTTCAATAGGTCTGTACCATTACTCTTCTGTTTAATGATCAAGAAGTCCCTTAAGGCCTATAACTATTTGTGGCACTGTGTGTTGTAATTGCCGGCAGAACATAGCTGCGACACTCAGTTGAAGTACATGTTAACAGACTTTGAGGTAGCTGCCATCAGGAGCATCAAAGGGAACCTACAAGGTGTGACGTCCAAAGGGTGTCTCTTCCATTTTGGCCAGAATATCTGGTGTAAAGTATAGCATCTAGGGCTAGCACATAGATATAATACCATCATGGCATTCCAGTTGGCTGTGAAGTCACTTGTCACCCTAGCATTCCTGCCAAAAGAGAAGGTGATACCGGCATTTAACCAGTTAAGGGACTCATTTCTGTGTGAGGGGAAGGACCTACTACAGTACTTTGGGGACTGGTATGTGTTTGGTAGGGCACATAAATTAGCTACCAGAACAACAACATGCTGTAGATTCCTCCCGCTCTTTCCCATAACATTCTGGAATGTGCATGCTTTGAATGCTCTCTTCCTTCCACACACACAGAACAGTGTGGAAGCGTGGCACCGCAGACTGAAATCACTGTTGGGACGCAGAGCCACCGACCTGTCTTTATTGCTGCATGTGTTAGCAAGGGAACAGGACAGGGTGGAGGAGTTATGGGCACGTATGTCGTGTGGCTGTCCGCCATCTCCAAAGTGCCGGCATGTAATTAAATGGCACGGGCAGTTTGAACATGTGCTGCAGAACAGGGTAATGTATGGCTGTTAGGACTTTCTCACAGCAATTGCTCGGCTGCTGAAGGTGTAACTAGTGGAAGGTGTGTCTATTGCAGTTGCTCGGCATCTGCTAGTGTGTTTCCTTCTTGTCACTATGTGGTGTGTTGTGGGTCTATTCGGATTGTGCACTCTGTACGTGTTGCATTAGAGGTGCTGCTGGCACACTGCAGTTGGTGGATGTCATACTCGAGTGTTGGCTGGATTACTGGGGCTGTGGATGTTTGGTTTACGGTGTTTACTGGAGTTCTGGACCATACTTGTTGTAAATAAAGGCACTTGTCATGGTTTTGACATTCTGATATCGGTGCTTATATTTCCGGTGTTTCCGGATGTTGCGTGGTTGTTTCCAGATGTTTGCGTGGTTGTTTATGGTTGTTTGTGGGGTATTGGTGACTCGCCCTTTTACGTGTCAGTTATTTGGGGGATCGGGTATTATTGTCTCACCCTTTTAAGTGTCGGTTATTCCACACTCGGCATTTTCCATTTTCAGCATTGTGGTTTTTTGCCGTTTTCATCTCGAGATACCATAGTTCAAGATTTCGGTATCTCAAGATTGTCTAGTGATTCCCATTATACACACTTAATTCACACTTTACAACAGAGATGTCTAGATAACATAGCTTAAGCAAAATTATGTTTGCCCTTTATCTAAGAATTAGCTTGACTATATTCAGAGAGCAATAATTAGTAACAAGATTTGTGTTAGTGTATCTTTTCTGAAGGATATGAAGTCTGAAACTCAAATGTATATCATTATTTATTGACTTCAGTCCTCAGTGATTTGCCAGAAACCATAAATTTTATGAGAGACAGACCAAAAATATGAGGCACAAATTTGGAAATTATGTGAAAATCTGGCAGCTGAGATGCATTCTGGCTCAATTCTGAGATAACACTGCAAATAAATATACTGATCCATACATGCTAAGAGTATGTCATGGAACTGCTGTATCCTCAAGACAGAAGCTTGAGAAATACTCAATGTGTCACCATTTGTTTTCTCTAGCAGGTCCTATGGTAAGTATAGTGGGGACTAGATATACCTTGAGATAGAGGTAGACCATGCATTCCCCCTTGGTCCTCATACAAACTCTCTAAAGCCCTTACTGTTTCACAGTCCAGTCTAAATCTATTAGGAATTTCATGGCTGGCAAATTTAAAATTAGTCAGTCTTTGCCTATACCTCTGCCTTGTTGGCTGCTGGGCACCTAGATATTTGACATGGCCAAGAAAAACAGCTCACAATGATAAATAGACAGGTTAGAACCTATAGCAAGTATCTTCTCCACTTGCAAAGTAGCTAGAAAAGGCACAATTTAGCCTTATATATGGCATACTCACATGGAGCAGAAGTACATAAAAAGTGACTGTGAATCACAAACTGTTGGGAAAAAAGCTTGTTTACCTAGGATTGTCACACACATTAAGGCATTATAAATGTACTTATCATTACTGTCTCATTTGCCTGAGCTTTTCATAACATGGCTAAACTGTCTACTCCCAAGCTGAGACTGTCTCTGTGATGCACACAGAAGCCTCACTTTTGTACAACCTGCTCATATTCCAACTACACCTCAGTGCAATGACTATGCATAACACCCTACAAAAGTATCCGCTTATCCCAGAGGCTGAGCAACCTCAGATTTAATTTGTTTACTGAGGGGGTTTGGAGGTGCATTAAAGCCTTTCTGGCCAATAAAATGCTTTTTATTGCTTTTTAATTTATTATTTATTCTCACCACTGTATTCTTTTTAATGATTTCCAGTGCAGTATTTGTTGTGTGTTACCACATACTTAGAAACCATAAATCTGTAGACTTTGTTCTGCATGTTTTTCTTAATGCAGTTTCATAGTAAACTTTATTTTTTAATAAAAATATGTTTTATAGTAAACAATTTTAATGTCAACAGGAGTTAAAAAGAAATAAGGGATTTTTTTAAGAATGAATCATAACCTATATGGTAAATGTGCTCTTTTGCTACATGTTAAGTTTATATTGCTCAGATTCGCATCTTGTATGCTGTATTCTGTAACCTATTATCATTAATGTCCTTGTATGGTCTTTCCATTCTTGCTTTGTATCATTTCCCCTTATTAGATAACTGATGTGCACTGGATTCATTGGAGAAAGAGATCTGTCTTTCATTACAAAACAGTACAATTAAAAGATGAGAAAGCTTGCTTCATTTACTGCTCGGTTTTGTTTTCTTTCATAAATCTTCTATTACTCATCCTCTTTTCTGCTTTTCTACAATTTAAAAAAATCATCCCCTTCAGTAAAAAGTCCTGAGAAAATATATTTAAATCTTTATTTCTGTTTCATGGGCTTCATTTCCCTTTTGACAGTTTTTGCGTACCATTAAACAGTAAGAAAAAAATAGGCGTTGTTTGCTGACTGTTCTTTTTCACTAATTTAAAGTCCACCACATATGAAATACATTACTTTCATACTTCAAGTTTGAAATGCTATAATTCTGAGTCTTAGGCATATTTTACCCAATCTTTCCTTTGTTGTATGCTCCAAAAAATGGCCTAATGGAATCAATCAGGTTCCAATCCTCAGAGCAAAGTGTTTGCTTAAATGTTCTTGTAAAATTGTTTTTGTAGTAAAAGTATATGTGCTTTCTTACATTCCAATCCCCTATAGATGAAAAAAGCACAGTTTGAATTTCATGTCATAATCATTTGCAACCTGCTTTGCTTTTATCTGCCTCGGCTATTGCTTCACCTGTAAATTGTAGGCAGAACATTTGTTTTTATTGCTTGTATATTTCATCTTTCCTTTGCCTTGTTGGAGAAGAAACAGCCTGCTCCTGATATTTCAAAACAGTCATTCAGAAGCCATTGTAACAATTCAGTACTTCTTCTTTCAGCTTTTCCCGGTTAGGGGTCGCCACAGCAGATCACCTGTCTGCTCATGATTGGCAGTGGAGTTTTACAGTGTCGAGTTGCCAGCCTGATGCCCAACCTTCCACAGAAGGCACACACTCACACCTAGGGCCAATTTAGAGTGTCCAATCCACCTACAACATGTCTTTGGGATGTGGGAGGAAACCGGAGTACCAGGAGGAAACCCACGCAACCACAGGGAGGACATGCAGACTCTGCACAGAAGGCACCCCAGCCGAGAATCGAACCGGAGAACCTGTTGTTGTGAGGCAGCAATGCTAACCGCTGCACCACCATGGCCACCCCAGTGTAACAATTCAGTACACCTTGAAAAAAGTAATCACTCCTGCTGTAGCACAGATCTGGTAAGGAGTTTAGAGGGTATGATTGGAAAAATAGATTAGACGGGGCTGAAATGAGGTGGCAACTAAGGTTGAATGCCACAGTCAACCCAGGTATCAACTAGATTGTAATGCTAAAAGTGTTCCTTCTTGTTCTACACTATTAGTTTTGGCATAAAGAATTTTATTTTTTGATTTATTTGTTTATTTTTTAAGTAAATAGTTCATTTTTAATGGGAATAAAGGTTGTAGTATCATTTTAATAATTAATTGGAAAGGGTGAATAGGGGGTGTGTTTCTATACAAGGATGCATTTTTGAATTTTATACACAGTTCTGATGAAGTCTTGATGACGAAAGTGCTTGACTGTGGTTTTACTAGAAGTTTCATTCATTGATTTTTGCGATATTGGTGTTTATTCTGACCTGTGGAATTAAAACATTGCTGCAACACTCGTGAGTCTGGTTTGTGCTACAGCAGGAGTGATTACTTTTTTCTTGGTGACTTCTTATCACTCTTGTACCAGTAATTTGTGTAATTCAGTACACCTTGACTGTGTGTATGTGTATGTGTGTGGGGGGGGGCACAAAATTAGTTCTATATTGTCTTTCTGCATCAGTGGATATGGAGCATATCATGTCATAGGATTACTAGGCTAATGACCCTAAAGGGCCTTTTTAAGCCTAGCCATGCTACTACTCAAATGTAACGGACAAGTTTATATCCCATAGGTTTTGTGCAGGGTACATAAAACTTGGGTGGATGTTCAATCATTTATTAGCTTCCTCTTACTAATAAGGACATAGGTGCCAGGCCAGGGGTAAATTTATATTTCCCCAGCCACTGTTCCATGTTGTAGATGAATAAGTGTAGGGAAGAAAGTTGCTTCACATGAATGGAAAGGCTGCTCCAGAGGTGCAGTCTCTGAGACACATACCTCTCTTCAGCATGTCTCGTTTATGTTGCATGTGAGGTTAAGGTCGCTAGATCAAGTATTTCCATTGCTATTTGTTTTGCCAATGGGTAAAAGGTACATTAATGCTGGGTGAGAGAATGCTTTGTAGGCCAGGCATAGGTGACCTCTTGGCAGTCCGTTGGAGACCAAGTCATGAGGGTAAGACAATGAGGTGGTGTGCACAGAACATGCTAAGTACACCATGTATTCTTTTTGTGAGGAATCTATGTGTACTCTCCAGTTGTTGCATATGTCTGGTCAGGTGCATTCCAAAAGGGGCAGAGTACCCAATGACTGGTATAATGATGGCTGAATACAATGGAACAATGACATCTTAGGACATTGGTTCATAGGTTCATATGTAGGTATTAGGCTATCAGCCCTGGGGCCTATACAAGCCCAGCCAAAAAGGTACCCTGGCTTTTGCCACCCAAGAAAATTATTTTCCTGTGCCACTGTCGAGCAGAGCCACAGAGGTGATCTCTGGGGTGAATTTCCTATTTCCCATCCAATCATAATATACAGCCTTTGCAGGTCTTGAACCCAGGACCCTGTATACTACAGTCAGAGCAGTTAACCACTAAGCCATGGATGCCATACACTTGTTTATAAGTTGTGCAGCATAGAATGATTCCCTTACTGCATGAACACATGGTAGTCAAAGGTCAAGTCACTGTCTACATGCATTCCTGAATCCCTGGCTACTGGGTCTGCTTTTAATGGTATATTGTCAAAGTAGCAATTTGCAGAAAAGGCTTTTTTTCTGAAAGATACTATTATGCACATCTTTGCATTGAGTTTCAGATCATGTTTCTGGCACTAGTTATAAGTCTGTGTCAGGTCTTCTTGGTGGATATTTGTGTCATTGTGGTATTCTATGACTGCAACTAGTTTACAATTGCCTGGGAACTTAGTCAGTCAGATGCCTTTGACATTAGCCTTGACTTCAGAGAAGTAGATGCCAAAATGTAGCAACCCCAGCACAGACCCTTGAGAGACCCTATTAATGACCTATCATTTAGCTGAGGGAGACTCCCACATAATGACTTCTTGGGTTGTATCTGTGAGCAAGCTTGCTACCCAGTGAATGCATAGGGGTTTATACCTAATTTAGTCAGTTTATCTATAATGCTTGAGTAGGGTTTTGTGTCAAATGATTTGCCCAGGTCAGGGAATGCAATATGCACCATTTTGCTCTTTGTCCATTGCTTTACTGACTTTCTTGATGAAATCTACCTTGTTGAGTATACATGACTTACTCTTAATGAATCTGAGCATAGCTGAATCCAATGTCTAAATATTGCCTATGTTGTTATTTACCATATCCACAATTATTTTTTCTAAAGCATTACATATGATACTAGTCAGATTTATGGGTTTATAGTTTCTTGGGTCTGTTGATGGCTTACCTTTGTGTAAAGGGATAATAGTTGCTGTCATCCATTCATTCACAATGAAGCCTGTTTGGAGGATTTAGATGAATAATGAATCTAGTGAGCCTGATAAATCATGTTTCTTGCTATTAAGGAGACAACCTGGGATATTATCAGGTCCCATGGATGTAGTGTTTAAAGTGTTTTTGGCCTTGGAGAGTGCTTTTAAGGCATGTTCTCTAGTGCTGGTTGTAGTTAAGGGAATTATGTTTGGGGTTATCATACAATTGTACTGTGCGCACAGTCATGCACTGTAACTTTATATTCAAGTAAGAACAGTTGTTTTCTATAAACTAAATCTAGCAGCTTACTGGATGGACACTGGACACTGCCTATACTTCCCTACTAGAATTCCACTTAGTGTAAATATATGACCAGTGTATACAACCAAAGAGTCAAGTATATAAACTTCTGATGTGGCTATTCTCAGTCAATATACCCTAGCGATTGTCTGAATCATACTAATTTTTGTTTTGGTGTTACTGACTTTCATTTATCCTGATGGAAACACAACTGAAACCTGGGGCATTAGAGATACCTGTGAGTTATGTCATTTGTAGAACTGCTTGAATAGTTACTCTTTACACTGCCAATAACTTTAGAGCATAGAACAGGGATATACATATTACTGACTCATCTGTATTCTGAATCACTGCTGTGGAACTTTCAAAAATGAGGTGATGGGCACACAGGTGTGATATTGCTATGTTGCCTCAAGTATTTATTTGGAATTTTTCTGTTACAGGCAGCACCTTGATGTTACTACCTCAGTCTCCAGTGAGATGGGCATACTTTTGCAGGACAACTCCTGGGTTTCATCAGAGAGCAAATTGACATATACAGGCAATACAACTATACACTCTCTTACAGTTATAAAGCTTTTTCTTCTAGACCTGAGGGCATTATAGCCATTAGTAGGTATTTCACATCAAGGTTCTACCCTTATCCTGTTAGCTTTATTCTGACTCCTTATCCCTGTTGTTACAAAACATGTTTATTTCAAGACAAGGAGAACCTCACAGACACACAAACATTAATATAAATATGTATATAAATATAGTAGATTTCCTTTAAATTGTGTTCTTTTTTGCCTTGCCTGAAGCACTTCTGAAGTCCTCAGGTAACCTGGAAATTGAGCGATCTTTTAAAAATCTTAAATCAATAATACATAAGCAAAAGCTTGAATGTATAAATGTTAATTGTAGTTGTGCATGAAAATGTTGTGGATAACCATATGTGCAGATATCCTTGCATTAAAAAGTTATTCTTCGTCAGTTTCTAGCTTTACTGCTGCGAGAGAGAAAGAGAGAGAGAAAAGTGAATGGGAAATAGAAGATCAGCAAGATAAAAATAAAAAAGTTAGCAACTGTTGCTGGTTAAGCCAAGAAAAGTATTATAAAACTCTGTCTTGATGTTTGTGGCAAATAAAAATCAGATGATATGATTAAAAAAATCCAATGACAAAGGTCTCATTCATTACTAAAAACAGGCCCGGTCTCAAGATGCTCTAATTGTAAGTTACTGCCAGGAAAGCAACGAAAGTGAAAGGCAAAATGCCAGCATAGTGTGTGGACATGAATTATAGCACATGGAGAAGAAGGAAGGCTTAACTAAAAAAATGCATGTCTATTCTAATAATGCTGCTTTATGGTAGACAAATAGCAAAGCGCCAGTAACCAGCTAAGGATGATACAGGTAATATTTCTGTATATACTTATGTGACCAAGAATGTGTTCTATTTTAAGTTTTTCACATCTAGTTGTTCTTCACGATATTGCAGACTATACCTTTTGATTCTTTTCTGCATAATTATGAAATTAGAGTGGATATTTTTAATAAGGAATACCCCTATCCTTCGGAATATTTCATGTTTATAATGTAGCAAACTGGCATAGACTTAGCCTTCAAGGTTTTAACATTTTTGTGGAAAACTAATTCTTATGGATGTAAGCATATGTACTCAAAATCATGAGGCAAGCACTTATAAATCAAAGTTCATCACTTAACCTACATGGAGAAATATGATCTTTTAGGAATGGAAATCAAATATACATGGATGTCCTTTGCAAGTCTGTCTGCTGCCTTCCTCACCTTACAAGAATGACAGGCTTTTATGAGTTCACCTGGCTAACCTAAATCGTGTGACATGCAAAATATTTAGAGAATGAAAATCCTGTAGCTGAAGAAACTGAAGTAGCTAGACATCCTGAGATGGCTTTCCTTACAAGTCCTGTTGCAATTAAATACAAAGAAGTAGTATTGAATAAGTATTATTGAGGAACAATGGATGGTTGAAGGTAAGAGCAGCACAGAGGTATTGCTCTCTTGCAAAACTTTTTCACAGGTCCTACAGACTTCTGTAATGCAGAACCACCTGTTTAAAACTAGCAAAGTTAAAACCCAAAATGTTTACTATCCTCATGAGCTGAGAACATCACGAGGATAGTATGAGCTTTCAAAGTAGAAGGAAATAACTTTATTTTGGGCATCTTCAGTTTTAAACAACAAATCAAAGAGAGGAAAGAGAAAGAAAGTTAAAATGTCTATGTAGTACAATGACTAATAATGGCAGAGAAAAAACTTTTAGGATACCAGAAGCATTAAGATAGGAAGCTAAATAGTATTTGCCATGTAAGGAGAAACAGCTTTTCAGGGAATAGAATCCACATAGAGATTACATTTTAATAGAAGAATACTACAGGGACACAGGTAGCAAAACATGACTTTTAACACGTACAGACCCCCCCCCCCACTCCCATATCAGCTGTCCCTGATTTTATAGAACATCTCTGATTTTGCTTCTTATAATTGCCATGTCCCAAATAAATCAGAAATAATTACTGCTAATCAATAAAGCTGGACATCAGAGTTTTATACTTATTGTAGTTAAGAGCTAGAGTTATGTAAGAAACAAGATAAATGAATGCCTAAGATGAAGATACAGCTCTGTTTGTATCACTTGTGTCTGAAAATAATCATACAGTCTGCATAAAGTTTATATAAAATAAGCTACTCATGAGAATGAGAAAATAGGGAAAAAATCTGTATTTCAGAGGGTAAAAGGGGAAGCAGTACTGATAGGGGATGTGACAGGACCCTACTCTGGGCCTGCAATCAAGGGGCTCAATTCCCACCTCTGAAGCTGGTGAGGGATGGTCACTAAGACCAAATATGGATTCACACCGTAATTTCAAATGTAGCTCCCTGCACCAAACACAATTTCCCTTAAGAGTGCACAGGGACACACTCCAGACCTGGGGCTGGACTCTTTTTCTCTTTCCAAGCCCACACAAACTCCACACTGACCACTTTGGAGCTATGCGTCCCTGTTCCCAGTAGCTGACACACACACTTGGATACTTGAGTTTCCCATACACATACACCCCTGGAAAAAGCTGGCACAGATTTACTAGCTGTGCCCCTTTCTGCACAGACTCTGAGGTAATCACTCTGCCACCAGCCAGCTACCTTAAAGCTCTTACAAAGGGTACCCAATTATGCTGTGTAAAATTAAAAATAATACAAATGGTAGAATGTGACCAAAGCAGCATGGCTTTCAAGAATGGCCACAGTGTCACTAAAACAAGCATAAGTAGTCTCAGGTTATTAAAAGTATTCTCTAAAGGTCCAGCTACAATGAAAGGTATTACAATATTTGATGATAAGTAATAAAACAGAAAACAGGAGAATACTGAATGCAATAAACAACAGAGTTTCAAACACAGAGATATAAAAATAATACAGTTGGATAGATTCTCACAAATGCAGAAAACAATACTAAACTATTTTTACTAAATGTCCTTGACTAACTAAAACAATTACTATTCCCTGACTACTTACTAAAGCAAGATAAGCTGATGTGTGCTGATTGTCTTACCAATGCAAAAGCCAGTTGATGTGTCTTTTTGTCTGTGTGGATGTGTGGAATATATATCCAGTCATAAAAGTTTCCTGTCAGGTTCTAAAGTACTGCTGCGAGGATTCCAAAGAAACCAGATACTGGTTAAAGGATGACATCACCTCTGGTCACCTGACTATGATACAATACACACACAGATCTTTGCTAAGATCTGTGGCAGCACCTGAAAGCTATGACACAATCTCAAACTTTCCACCCTTCAAGGATTCTCTGATAAAACATACACATTTGATCACTGACAATATTACAACCTAATACACATGCATACATTATTTCTCTCCAGCAGGACCTACTGTTGATGCATTTTTAACACAAGTAACTTTACAAATGTATTTGTAACTCAAACATCTGTACAAATCAGTGTGATAGTCAAATAACATAAAATTATTTACAAAACTCCAGCTAGCTATGATGGCATATGTACACATGTACTGTCCTAATCTCCCTGGCACAGATAGCACTACCTCATAATATCACAAGGGACATTAATATATGTTGTAATTAACTGGAGCACTTTGATAGTGGTATTACTCTTAATGCTTGATAGTGAGAAAGTTCTCAAGAAAGAGCAGACTTGGACCTGATGTGAGTATGTAAGTGGTTGAATGAGTCTCTAGCAGTGTGTAGCTTTTTGAAAGCAAAAATAAATCAGCAAAGAGTGTGTTTACACTACCTACATTAACAAAGAACTCATTTAATAAGAAGTGAATGTTCTGGGCTTCATTGTGGCAGACTATGACAAAATAAAACAGTTCTGCAGAAATGCTCTAGCAAAAGTGCAAATTGCGTTTTTAGAAGAATAATGAGTAGTGGAAGCTAGGTTAAGAAGGGACATGATGTTTAGTGATCAGCAGTATGGTTTCATGCCAGGAAAGAGCATTACAGATGCAATGTTTACTCTGAGAATGTTGATGGAGAAGTACAGAGAAGGTCAGAAGGAGTTGCATTGTGTTTTTGTAGACTTAGAAAATGCGTATGACAGGGTGCCTAGAGAGGAGTTGTGGTATTGTATGAGGAAGTCGGGACTGTCAGAGAAGTATGTAAGAGTGGTACAGGATATGTACGAGGGTAGGGTGACAGCGGTGAGGTCTGTGGTGGGAGTGACAGATGCGTTTAAGGCGGAGATGGGAATACATCAAAGATCAGCTCTGATCCCTTTCATATTTGCTATGGTGATGGACAGGTTGACACACGAGATAAAACAGGAGTCCCCATGAACTATGATGTTTGCAGATGACATTGTGATCTGTAGTGAGAGTAGGGAACAAGTGGAGGAGATCCTGGAGAATTGGAGATATGCTCTAGAGAGAAGAGGAATGAAGGTCAGCAGGACTAAGACAGAATATATGTGTGTGAATGAGAGGGAGGATAGAGGAATGGTGAAAATGCAAGGGCTAGAGGTGGCGAAGGTGGATGAGTTTAAATACTTGGGATCAATAGTTCAGAGTAATGGTGACTGTGGAAAAGAGGTGAAGAAGACAGTACAGGCAGGATGGAGTGGGTGGAGAAGAGTGTCAGGAGTGATTTTGTGACAGACGAGTACCAATAAGAGTGAAAGGGAAGGTCTACAAGAGGGTAATGAGACCAGCTATGTTATATGGGTTGGAGACAGTGGCATTGACAAAAAGGTAGGAGTTAGAACTGGATGTGGCAGAGTTAAAGATGTTACGATTTTCACTGAGTGTGATGAGGGTGGACAGGATTAGGAATAAGTATATTAGAGGGTCAGCCCAGGTTAGAAGGTTTGGAGACAAAGCCAGAGAGACAAGATTGTGTTGGTTTGGACATGTGCTGAGGAGGGATGCTGAGTATACTGGGAAAAAGATCCTAAGGATGAAGCTACCAGGTAACAGGAAAAGAGAGAGGCCTAAGATAAGGTTTATGGATGTGGTGAGAGAGGACATGCAGGTGGTTGGAGTGAGAGAGCAAGATGCAGAGGACAGGAAGAAATGTAAACAGATATTCTGCTGTGGTGACCCCTAACGGGAACAGCCGAAAGAAGATGATGATGATCAGTAATGCCATCATAGATAGGAGAAGCCATTATGTTAGATAAATATGTAAACCAAAAGCAGTAAACACAATGTGGTTAGGAGAGGGGGCTAGCATCAGATGTTGGGAGTAAATTTATGTTTAAGTTAGTGTATTTATTTGTTAGTAGGGTAACTGGTCCTTCTCCAAATATTTTGAGTCATGACCTAGGACACAAGTCTACTAGTGAAAGGAGGCATAACTAGGGTGTGGTCTGTGCGGCAAAGTGGCTATTAATCAGCAGATGCCAATTGGGCAGTAGTGTAGTACAGGCATTCAGAAATGTGTGCCAATACTGAATTTCCTGACAGAGCTGAAGTACTTCAGAAAAGAAAAAGAGACTTTTTCTTTCTTCTGGACTTAGAGAAAACCTTTATGTATTTGGTCCTCAAAGCTGAAGGCAGTGCCAGATTGGGGAACTGCACAGGGCACCAGAATATGTGGTCCTGCAGCTAAATGCAATATATACTGAACATTTACTGCAGCTAGTCAAGTATTAAGATGTGGGAGAAAAAAACGCAAAGAGATGTGAAAAATATGCAAATTTTATACAGGCAGTGACTGGAAGTCTGAGGCATAACGAAAACAAAACTGAGTATGTCAGCATGACTTTATATATAAGCAAGACATAGACAACCTAAATCAAGAAGGTTAGAGGTAGATGAGCTCACAATTTTTATCTGTTGCTCAAATGTTCAAAATTGCATTATAGCAAGAGATCTTAATCTCTTTGGAATAGAGTTGGATATAGTGAAGAGCACTTATTAAATGAAGAAAATGTTTATATCATTTTATTTTATTTATTTATTTTACATTTGCTGACTGGGTTGGTCTGACTGGATACATGTCCATTTTCAGCGGACACCTGGGGAGAAAAGCTCCAGAGGTAGATACAAAAGAAAACATACATAGTACAACTTAAGAACATTAACAGACGCTGTAATAAACAGGTATGTTAAACAATCACCCAACTTGAGAGATTAACTGGTAACTTACAATACACTATATTGCAGGTAGTGAAATAATTAGAACACAAATATAACTAAATTATTAGTCAGGCTTGGAGCAAATACAAAGCTAGTGAGGCCTGAAATACTGCTTAAGACTTTCCTTGAATAGAGGTAGGGATGCCTCTAGAGTAATGTTAGCAGGTAGGGAGTTCCAAGTTTTACCCACAGAGTTGGCAAACAGAGAATCACCATCTGAATTGTTGGCTTTGACAGTTTGCACTACAAGTCTGTTGGATGAGCGGAGAGGTCTGGGGTTGCAGTAAGGGTAGATAATGTGCCTAAGAGCAGGTGTATTATCAGGATGGTAAAGTACTTTATGGGTTACTATAAGTTGGCTGTACTGAATTAACCTGGGTAGTTCTAGCCAGCCTAGATTATTTAGGTTTATACAATGGTGAGTTCTATAGGGTAAGCTAGTAGCAAATCTGGCAATGTGATTGTAGCAGCTGGAGAGTTTGTTAAGATCAGTTTTGTTTAGGTTGATAAGTAGAGGGGAGGCATAGAAAAGGGTGGAGAGTAGATGAGAGCGGGCAATGGCAGTTCTGGCATTTGTGGTAAGGAATGGTTTAAACCTATATAGGGAACCGAGTTTTTTATTAATGGTTTTAATATTTTTACTTATGTGCATATCAAATTTAAGACTGTTATCTATGGTAACACCTAGGAGCTTTGTACAGAAATCTGGGGAGATTATGGTCTTATTGTTAGAAATAATGGAGAAGGATAATTCTTTGGACTTTTAGTTGGGAGGAAAAAGTAGTAGTATTGTTTTGTTAGGATTTAGAATCAGTCGACGATTAGAAAGCCAAGTTTCAGTTCTGTTAAAGATATCCTGAGTTAATGCTTGAAGTTCTGTCTGGGAGGAGGCAGAGTAGATCAAGGTAGAGTCATCTGCATACCGAATGCAAATTGCTTTAGGGATGACAGAGTGCAGATCGTTGATGAAAATGGAGAACAAAAGGGGCCTAGAAGGGACCCTTGGGTGAAACCTAAGGTATTGGGTAGGAGATTGGATAGTTTATTCTGCCAAAGAACAGCTTTCCGTCTGTCATTCAAATATGATTGGAACCAGTGGAGAGAGAGGATGTCTAAGGAAATTGTTTTCAGGTTATGGATGAGAAGTTAGTGGTTAACCATGTCAAAAGCCTTTCAGAGGTCCAAGAAAAGGGCTGAGGATAATTTATTACTGTTTCTGTTATGATTAATAGCATTGGAAAAGGAGAGAAGGGCTGAGGTGATGCTCTGGTGTGGCCTAAAACCATGCTGCGAGTTGGCCAATATCTTGTTTTGGATTAGATAGTGAAGCAACTGTTTATGGATGAACTTTTCCATAATTTTAGCTATTGGCAACAGAATGGCTATCGGTCTGAAGTTAGACAGTTCAGTAGAACTACCACCTTTATGAAGGGGTATAGCATGAGATATTTTCCAAATGGATGGGACTGTGGCTTCTGATATGGTGCAGTTGATTAGGATGGAGATTGGATATGCAATAGCATCTGCTGCTTTCTTCAGATATTCAACAGGGAGAAGATCAGCAGCTAGTGGTGTGGGTTTTAATTTTTTGATTAGTGTACAGATAAAAGATGTGGTGACTGGTTGGAAGCTTAAGGAATGCTGGGTAGTGGGATTGGAATCAAGTGAGTTAGAGGAATGTTGGGATAGTTGGTCGGCTAAGGAGTGGACAGTTCCAGTAAAGAAACTGTTGTAGGTGTTAGCGACATCCTCTGGTAGTTTGTCAGTGCAGGCAGAGAGAGTTGGTGTGGGGGTTTGTCCTGGGCCCACTAGTTTGTTTATCCCTGCCCAGAATTTTTGAGGATTATTTTGACATTTCTGCTGGTGTAGGCAGTAAAAGTTTTTTTTTAATCTAACAAAATGGATCTTTTTGTCTCATTTCTTAATTGCCTGTACTTTAATTGGTTTTGTGGGGTTTTAGTGATATGCCATATGGCCCATGCCTTATTTCTAAGTAGGATTTTTGATTTGGTGTCTTTTGAGAGACAAAGTACACCTCTTGGTTTGTTCCGAATGTGCTGAACAGGAGCATGAGAATTAAGGATGGTGAGGAATTTATTGTTAAAGAAGGCAACAGCATCATCCAGGGGTAGTTGTTTTAGGGAAGACCAGTTACATGATTTAAGCTCGTTTTGAAAGTTAGTTGGATTGAAGCTCTTATTGTTTCTAACAATTCTATAGGTGGGCTGGTGGGGATAATTTGCTTTGTGTCTAACAATGAAGGTAAGGCAGTGATCACTAAGGTCGTCAGGAAGGGTCCCTGATGTATACATTTGGGGATGACTATTGATCAATATCCAGTCTAGTATAGTAGGTTTTCTTATCCTGGTCATAGTAGATATGACCTGTGTAAAGCCATGTAGGTTTACATAGGTAGTAGGCGATTCAGAGGAGCAGGCATTCCAGTCTGTATTAAAATCTCCTAGAACTATGGTTTCCTGAGGGTAGTTATTGACTGACCAGTGAAGGATGTCTTCTAGGGAAATGGTATTGTTCCTTGTGGGGATATACAAGCAGACAATGTTTATACATTTGTTTTTATTAATCTGAAGTCTGGTAGAGAGAATTTCTGATTTATTGACCTGGGGTGGTTGAATGGGGTTGAGGGTAAAATTAAGTATGGATTTAAAGAGTACAGCTACCCCACCTCCTTTCCTAGTAGCATGGTGACGTCTGAGTATGCTATAGCCAGATGGTAAAACTTCATTATCTGGGATTGATGGCTTAAGCCAAGTTTTGGTTAGACACAGTATATCAGGGGAGTGGTATTCCAATAAGGTGTGTAAGTTATGAACTTTATTATTACTGCTTTTAATATTTAGATGGGAGATCAAAAGGGAGTTAGGGGATCTAACTATTGTTAGTGAGTTATTAAGATTTTTAGAGTAAGAGGATGCATGACCAGAGGTATTTGGGCCTGGGTTTGGGTGAATGTCTCCGTCCATTGTGAGGTTATAATGTAAGTTGACAATAAGTTTCAAACATTTACATAGGATCTTTTGGTAGTGTTTAAGTTTTGGGTTAATGTATCTAGAGTTAATGGGTTGATGGTTTCTAGTGGAAACGGAGATGGAGTTAGGGCAGTTTATTGGGTGACTATTCATTTTGGAAGTAGCTGGGGTGGAGGTTTGACCTTTTGGATAATGAAATCCTGGGTAGTACTGTTTTTCATATGTGGAGATGTAATATGTAACTAACATGAAGGATAGAAGAGAAAGTAAAGACATGGTAGTAGATAACCCCATAGTGTGTATTGGCGTAATTATTTTTAAATGTTTCTTCACCTGAATATAGAGGGAGTGAAAAGATGGAGGTAGAAGGGGAGGGGTTAAAAGAAGGATAATATATAATTATATTTTATATAATTATATATATATTTTATATAAATTTACAGTGTTGTGAGTTAACACTAGTAGTTAACATGCCAGAACATGGTGAAAATGATGGGAAACCTATATGGGTCTAGGACTATTCACTGAAAGCACATTTCACTGAAAGTCAAATGACTGTGCACAAATCACTGAAAGAACAATTCACTGAAAACTCAATTCACTGAAACACATTTCACTGAAAGTTATATATGGCCTTTTCCCTACCGTAGTGAGACCCTGGAGTTAGAATATATAGTAAGGGGGGTGTGGGGGCACCGCCCCCCACATTGGGGGGTGTGGGGGGTGTAGCCCCACACATACTTTGGATATATATTAAGTTTAGAAAAGAGTAACTTATTGAAATTGCAAGTATCCATGTGTATAGTTCAAAATATTTGAAATAGGTGGGGGGGCTAAGCCCCCCACACCCCAATGTAATGGGTGGTGCCCCCACACACCCCCCTTACTATGTATTCTAACTCCAGGGTCACACTACAGTGGGGAAAAGGCCATGTATAACTTTCAGTGAAATGTGTTTTAGTGAACTGTGTTTTAGTGAATTGAGCTTTAAGCGAATTGTGTACAGTGAAATGTGTTTCAGTGAAATGTACTTTCAGTGAATAGTCCTAGACCCATATATATATATATATATATATATATATATATATATATATATATATATATAAATGTTCCATGGTGAGCCTAAAACTGGTACACATGTGCCAATGTTTTACCCTGGTAAATTAACTGAAAACAATAAATAAGACAACAACCACAGAAAATGAAATATAATTACCCTTTCAATACATATTTGCTGACAACATATTTTGAATTTTGGTTGCAGTTCTGGAGACCTCATTAATGAGTGAATGCAGACAGGATAGAATCATTCAGAGGAGAGAAGAAAATGCCGTTCTATTCCAGAAGCTATACAAAGATGATATGAATGTAAGAGCTTAATGTATATAGTCAGAAATGGCAGCTGAAGGCTCTTCAGAATATGTTTTGTACCAAAACATAAGTATTCAGTGGGCACTATCTTTTAAAATAGACCTTGGGATTCAATACAGCTTTTTTTACGTGCAGGAATAGTGTAGCCTCTCCTGCATGGTATATGGCCGTCGAGCGATCCAGTAAACAAGCCTGGGGACGTGCACGAGTCTGCTAACACTATTCTGTCATGGACAGAACTGGACTATGCTAATGACCTCATTTGCTGGTGAAAATCCTGCAAACGAGGTCAATTAGTGATCCAGTAAGCAGGCAGGCATCCATGGCAGAATAGTGTACCTTGCAGAAATGTATTCGGCTACTAGCCAAATACATTTCTGCAAAAATCAAAACAGAGGCATGACAGCTCAAACAAAAGCACTTGAAAGTTCTGCTCCACAACAGTCACAAAGCACCAGCACAATGAATTAGGCCACCTCCTTTTTCATTCTTCCAAATAGTTTATTAATAAAAAAATCCAACTGTCAGGTTAAGCGCTTTCATCTATCAAGACTTCATCAGAACTCAAACAAAAGCACATATTCTAATCCTTAGGCATGCCAATGGCCAAATATATGGCCATTGGCATGGAAAACTGTTGCAAAATTATAAAATTCAAAGTTTTTTTTTTTTGGCCAATCTCGGCCATTTAAGCATAGGGTAGTGGTGAGCAAACAGGATTGTGCTGAAAATAAGGAAAAAAATGTAAAAAGGCAATTTTAAGTGAAATCTGCATTTTGCCATTTTAGTCTATGGCATGCAGAATCAAAACAACAGCAGGGAACAGTGGCTGCTCAGGAGAAAGGCTCTGGTGTAGTGCTATAACTAGGGACTAAGGCAGTGGGGTATGCTAATGAGCGAAATTTACTGATTCACAAAAAGAAGACAAGTGTCTACACCTAACCTTGCAGGAGCTTTAATGCAGCGGTGTAAGCAGGAGAAGCAGCTGACATGAAAAGGGTGTGTGTCATGCTTGGTGCAAGCACACTGGAGCTCCACGGCTCACATCTGAACTTAGCTAAGCACAGCTGAGCAAGGGGGTTGTGTCTGAGGCTGTATTGACTTATTCCATGAACTGAATAGCATGTTCATGTCCAGGTGAGGGCCATTTCTCATTGTTTACCTTAGCTAAATAGGTTTGAGTGGCCTGCACTGGGTCTAAAACAAAACAAAAATAGCAGGACTGTTTACATTTGGGCACCAGGTTTGCTCAGCCTGCCTCAGGGCATAAAAGGGGTGGAAATGGTTAGGAAAAAAAGGCAAATAGCAGAATAAAAGCAATCAAGTACTAATAAAATAGCAAGCAGGTGGAATTTATCATAGCCAGCCAATCATACAGGCAGCATCTGCAGCACAACAGTATGAACTGTGCACACACCTTTCAGTCTGCTTTTCCTACAAACCTTGCACCATTGTTGTACACATGTGGGGGAATTTTAACTGAACAAATGTTAGGGGATGCCATTGCTTTGATCCATCAGTATGTGCTAGAGGCTGAGGGTGGTGAGGAGGATAATGCTGACAACTGCCCAAGACTGAAGAGGAGGAAAAGAGTGTTCAGACCCAGGGTAACTTACCAGGGACTACATGATCTGGAGATAGTAGAGCACTACAGGGTGGACAGAGACATACTTCAGCAAATCATCAGGTTGTGCTGGCCTCAACTCTAACTCAGAGCCAACAGAGGGGAACCCATCCTGGTGGATACCAAGGTATGTGTAGCCTTAAGAATATTAGCTACAGGTACGTTCCAAAGACCTACTGGGGATATGATGGGGCCTCACAGGCATCTGCATCGAGGATACTCCACCTGCTCCTGGATGCCATGCTACCACATGCCGGTGAGCAGATTTACTTTCCCAACACCCGTGAGGACAGGACCAGCAATATGTGTTTCTTCCATCATGTAGCGGAATACCTGGAGGTACTTGGTGAGATAGACTGCACGGACATCCACATCAAAGCACCACCCGGTGAGCAGGGTAGGGTCTATATAAACTGCAAGGGCTTCCCCTCCATCATCTTCCAGGTCTTGTGCAATTCCCAGGGCATTGTCATGAATGTGTGTGCTGGCAGCCCTGGAAGTTATCACGACTCCCACATCTGGCATTCGTCACAGCTGTACCCAGAATTTGCTAGAGGGGGACATCCCATATGGCCATCTGGTGTGGGATGCTGGCCATGCACTGGAGCTGTGGATGATGACACCCATCATAAATGCACACACACACGCACACACACACACACACACACACACACACACACACACACACACACACACAAGAACGCCATAATGAGACACATGCATAAACCAGGATCATTATAGAGCATGTGTTTGGGATGCTCAAGTCACGGTTTCGCTGCCTTAACATATCTGGTGGGGCCTTGCAATACTCTCTAGCCACATGGACACACATGTTCATAGTATGTGCCATGCTACACAATATGATCCTGTGGAAACAGCTGCAGTGACACGGGGAAGGGTCACATAGTCCTTCACCATTGCAAGGTCCCCACAGGCACAGAGGGACTCAGAGGAGGAAGCCGAGCCTGCTACTGTATTCAGATGGAGGCATGCCCAGTATTCCCAGGCCTTGAAAAGGAGGCAATGCATAGAACACACACACTGACACTGTAGGGACCCAGGGACTGACACCTCTCTCTGACTTGCACACACAGTAAAATGGATGATAAACACATCACATTACCTGTAACTTACCATGTATAGGCAGTGGTACTGTGTGCATCCAACATAGGCAGCCCTCAAGAACTGTCCTCACAACTGCTGCAAGCACAAGGTAAGTCAGTCTTCTTAACAATAAATGAATGGATTAGTATGTTCTGGTAGCATATCTATGGTATTGCTGCATGCATGCAACGGAATGGGGTGGCCTAGTGGGATAGCAGCTGACAACTGACGGCTATGTGGGACAGCAGGAAATGTCTGCACAATACTGTCTTCCCCACACTATGCAGTATTATTCAAGGTGACAAATTCCACTGCAGTTTATGGGGGGGGGGGGGCAACTAATGGGGGTCATAGGTCACATTATGGATGTCAATGTGGGGATCCCATACTCACCCCTCAGACTCACTCAGCAAGTCAGCCATAGAAAAACATAAAGGAACATCTGGCAAAGGCCCACAAATGGTGACAATGATGAAATACCCCCTACAGTCTTACATAGGGATATCACAGCAGGCCTTGTTTTTGCAGTAAGGCTCTGAAGGGTAAGAAGTCTGAAACTCAATTGTATGCCATTACAATCTAACCTGTGGTCTCTAGTGATATGCCTCTATTCTCCAAGACAGAGCACAATACTATGCTAAATGGAACCAAATTGTAAAGCCAAACACAGTCTGTACAAATGTGTACCCCCACACCCATATTCCCATAGAAATGCAGTAACATGTAAGTTTGTAGGGTAGCAGCAGAGCACACATTGCTTGGGATGTCCCTATCAACATGATAACTTGTTGCATGTCCACAATATGCAGGGGTCAATGAGCTATACATATGGGTGGGGAATACTGTCAGGATGTGGCCAGCAACTTCTCATGGCTGTTGTCCTAGTGGCCTAGGCACAGTACTGTGGTAGACACGGATATGTTCCACGAACTGCAGTGCCAACTATCTTGCATGTCAGCTACACCTATGGTGGGAGTTCTACACACTGTCCAGATGTCAATATCCATTACAGCCAGAAAGCTGGGCAGGTCATGTACAGGAGGCCACACATATGAGCAGTACATGGGTTGGAGTAATCTACACAGTGCCTAACATACCTCCCAACTGTACAGACCTTTTGCAGAATGTACAGAGGTTTGTATCATCTTTGTGGTGTCTTTATTCGGGAATAATAGTTGTCTGGCAAATCAATGGCAAACCATGAAAGTCTAAAGTCAGAAAATAATGATGTATTGTAGTGACTCAGACTTCATACCCTACAGAAAAATGCATGCTAATGCAAAATCTGTTATTGTATCACCCTTCTAGGTTTGTAAGGCTAATAGTTACAATGGTCCCTATATGTAAGCCTTTGTCACCCAATTACTCATGGCTTTGTCCAGATGTCTGGCTCATATCCGTAAAGAGGTATGGAGCCTAGTAGCACAGCAGTGCATTCTGTCACTTACCATTGTCACCCCAGGGGGTCCACTGCCTGGCAGCCTGGGAACATATGAGTGACAGAATGCACTGCCTTGCTACAGATGGCCTGCATCAGTCTCACATGGCCTACAATGTCTCTGGCAAAGGCCCATGCCTCACCCATAGTGGCTTTGTAGGAAATGTCATGGAGTCCAGACTACCAACATAACATAGTCAACAAAATGCAAATGTAAGGCCATGCTGCTAAATGCTAGTAGCATACCTCTCAGCCTTGTAGAGGACGAAATCTGGACAAATTCATACATAATGGTGGGATAAAGGCCCAACTATAGGGACACATTTGAAATATTGCTCTCATAATGTTAGAAAGTTGATAGAATAACAGACAGGGTGTGTAGTAGCATGGATGCCATGAAAGGTGTGAAGTCTGGAACTCTAATGTTTTGTCATTTTTCCCCGACTGCAACTCTGAGTGA